>NW_025920104.1:6367543-6470897 GCF_902686445.1 Sciurus carolinensis
ATGGTCATTATATATGGATCATGAGCCAATCAGGTTACAGAGCATGTGGGGAGAGCATGATAACAATGTAATACAATAAGCATGATAACAATGTAATACAATAAGGGTGCAGCGAGCATGAATCACCTTGTCCAATCAGAGCAGTCCATTCTGGCACTGGCTTAGTGCTGGGGCAACTTCCTTAAGCAGTGTCAGCTGTTTGTTGCAAACCAGGTTGCCCCGGCTTAGTGCCAGTGTGGAAGTCCTTGTCAGCTGTTTGTTGCAAACCAGGTTGCCCCGGCTTAGTGCCAGTGTGGAAGTCCTTGTCAGCTGTTTGTTGCAAACTAGGTTGCCCCGGCTTAGTGCCAGGTTCCGCACTGAAGTCCTTGATGTTGCAAACCAGGTTGCCCCGGCTTAGTGCCAGGTTCCGCACTGAAGTCCTTGATGTTGCAAACCAGGTTGCCCCGGCTTAGTGCCAGGTTCCGCACTGAAGTCCTTGATGTTGCAAACCAGGCCGCCCCAGCTTAGTGCCAGGCTAGGATGGGGTCCGCGGTACCCCGACAACTCAAAACTGAGTCCTTGTCTTGAGTGTGGGAAAGAATTTCCTTTTCCTCATTCCCAGGAATGAGGAATGAATAAATTAGAATTTCTTAGATCAACAGAAAGGTGAAAACTTTAAACTTATAGTCTATAGTGGACAAACACTTTTGCCTGAGAATTCTTTCTACAAAAGAGTGAAGGATGAATCATACAATCATATAATTTTCTTAATTCACAAAACATGTAAGCAACTGCAGCATATACTGCAGTGGAATACATGGACTAAAAATTCTTTTATGTGCCACAGAAGGTGATCTCATTAAAAGAAAATTGAGTCAACACAATTTTACATTTCATACAGTCTTTGACACTGTCTTCACATTTAAAAACTGAACAAAATCATATTCAATAAGTTACCTGTTTTTGCACTAGGAATTGAATCAAGTGGTATGCTAACAATAAGCAACATTCCCAGTCCATTTTTTTTTTTTAATTTTGAGGCAGGGTATATCTAAGTTGTTCAGACTTGGCCTCAAACTTAGTTCCTCAATACTCAGCCTCCCAAATTAGTAGAATTCCTGGAATTAATAGGAATGTACTACCATGCTTATTAAATACTTAAAAAACACTAAAGTACAGTATTGTTAGCTTCAACTGGGAAGGGCTGCCTGATTTAGAGCTCCCAGGCATACAGTTTCCTGACTTAATCTCTGTTCACTTATGGCCAGTATGAACAAAATGCCTGATGGGGAACTTAAAAGAACAACAGGGTACCACCATATAAGGAAATTCTTGGCAGTATTCACAATACTCACACTTCCACAGTCAATAAAGGAATATCACAACCTAACCCTGAGTCTTTTCTATGTAGTGAGGAAGCACTGGTAGGTAGTCAAAGGCCTGTGGTGATCATCCTCCATCACATATAGGAGGAGAAATACATCTTCAGATTCAATCACTTGGTCACTGTGACATTCTTCATTGTCCAGGAATTCTTACAGGCTGGTAAAGCCCAGTCTCAAGAGTCCTTTACATCCAATTGCCAGTAATATTTTTCAGGGTTGAAATATTGTGTTCCCCATTAAGGAAAATAGTTAGAAATATTATAATTCAAAGATGAGTCTGGATATGCATGCCCAAACATCAAGACTTCTCACCTCATCAAATATCCTGTGGTTATGATTGGTTATGGCATTTTTGAAAGAAATATATACTATGAAGAGAATATTCTAGTGAAAGTCAATTTTTAAATTCCTGTGAGATGAGAAGCTCTACCTGAGTCTCATTTGAGGGGGGGAGAGTAGAAGGGTAATGCTGACTGGGATATATTTCACTCAAGGGTTTCCAGAATACCTGCAGAAGAAATAAGTGTCCAACTACAATTAAAACATTTCTAATATTTGGACATTGTAAAGAAAAGAAATTTTTTGGAGGTCTGCATTGCCATTAAGTTCAAAGAAATAACTATTTGCTGTGGTTCCTATTTAGGCATACCATGGAAATAGGTATGCTGCCCCATCATCCACCAATTGTTTTATTTCTGATGCTCATGAAGTATTACTCATTGCATTCAGTTATTGTGGTTGTCATGTATTTTAATATATTAAATTAATGCATTTACTATATTATTTGCAATATAATACACATCACAAATTCAATTACAAAGACATTTTAAGGTAAATTTGTAAATGTTTCCATCACTAATTGCACTTAATTTCAAATGGGAACATCCTGAACTAATTTATAATTCTCTCTGACTTATTGAACTGATTTTGTACCTACATCTTTCACTTATCTTTTCCTTATTTAACCATGATGTCCAGGTTATTAAATGTGATAACAAATACCAGTTGACAGGTCATTATCTTTTGTGATATTAAGGCTTAATAAATGGAAATAATTTCCAGAGAATAGCATTATTGAAGGGCACTATACAGTGGTTCCATCAACAGGCTTATACTCCCCTTGGAAGCAGTTGAGCGTGTCTATCAGTCCAATGAATGTCTCAGCAGAAAGTGCTGACTTCACAGACTGAAGAATGTGCAGCTTCTCTGACTTGCTCCTGTAAGGAGGAAGATGACATGAATTCTCTGGTGCAAAAAATGTCATCACATTCTTTAAGGGACAAGATAAGCATTCAACAGAAAATGCTTCATGAAACTGTATTCTGGTCATAGTTTACCTCTACAATCATAAGGTGGTACTGTTCCATTCTTAGGATTCTTTCTGACTTTATTTGCTGTGACCAAACCATTTCTTGGTGTTACCCATCTCTCTCATTTAGCTGAGAAGTCCAGTAGTGTAATTAGTCTCTTCTGTGCAGTCCTTCCCCAGCGACTCTTTATGCTCTTCATGCAACATTCCCATCACACAATCCAGAGAATTTTTGATAATGTAACCAAACCCTCCTGTGTGTCCCTACCCAGAGGCTCCTGGGATGTGTATGTCACAGACTCATCAGGCACCCTGTGTATTCTAGCAATGTCACCAGTCTGTCCTGTAAAGCCCTCATGCATAGGTACCTGGGTATTGCATTAGACTCCCTGAGAATTCAGGGTAGTGCAGACCGTCCTTTCATTGCAGCCCTTACCAAGAGGCTCCTGAGAGCCTCACGCCAAATCTCACCACACACCCCTGAAGATTCTGGGTAGTGTAACGCATTTTCCTGTATGACTGAAACCTGGGAGGTTCTGGTAGCTATAGGCCACATGCTCATAATGCAAACAGAGGATTCTGGTTAGTGCACCCCATCCTTCCTGTTAGGAACTCACAAAGAAGCACCCAGGAGCTGCAGGCCACATAATCACAGGGCCCCCTGAGGATTCTGGGTAGTGCTGACTATTCTTCCTTTACAGGTCCCACCCAGGGGCTCCTGGCTTCTGAAGTTTGAAAGCTTATCCCCACCCTGAGGTTTCAGAGCACTAGCCTATCCTTCCTGTGAGGTCCTCATCCAAAGTCTCAGGGAACTACATGCCAAGTGCTCTGTGGCCCTCATGCTGAGGCTCCAGGCAGCTGCAGGCAACATGCTCATAAGGCACTGGTAAGATTCTTGTAGCAGTCCACAATTCATTTGTAGCCACACCTGAGGATTCTGGGTAGCATAACCCATACTTCCCAGCCAGTCTTCCCGGAGTCTACAGGGTAATGCAGGCCACATGCTCACAATGCACACTTGTTTCTGGGTAGTGTAGCCCATATTTCTTTTTTCCCCTCACCCACAGGCTCTCAGTAGCTACAGCCCACATATTCACCAGACACCCATAGGATTATGGATAGTGCATCCAATTCTTCCTTTCCATCACTCACCCAGTGGGTCATAAGTCTGCAGACCACAAGCACATCCTACACCCTTGTAACCTATCACTCCTGTGGGGACCTCACTCTGATTTTCCTTAGAACTGTAGGTCACAGGCTAACCAGGCACCCAGTGGGTTTTGGGTTGTCTATCCCATATTTCAAAGTGCAGCCTTTACACACATGTTCCTGGGAAATGTAGGCCACATGCTCATAAGACACCCTTAGGATTCTGGGTACTGCAATCCATTTCTCCTTTGTAACCTCCAACTAATAGATTCAGGGAACTGAAGCCCATATGCTTACCACAAATACCTGAGAATTCTAGGCAGTATAACCCATCATTCTTTTGTGGAAAACACCCAGAAGATCAGGGAGTTGCAAGCCACATGATGATTCTGGGTATTTCAAACCATCCTTCCTGTGCAACTCACGCACAGTTCCCTGGGAGTTGCTTGGCACATGATTACCACATGTATATGAGGATTCTAGCAGTGTAGCACATCAATTGTGCAGTCATTACCCAGGAGCTCCCAGGGGCTGCATGCCACATGCCCACCAGAAACCCTTGAGAAGTCTGTTTTGCATTTTATCCTTCCTGGAAGCCCTCATGCAGGACCTCCTGGGAACTGCAGGGCACATGCTCACCAGGCACCCTTTGGAATCCTTTTACACCAGTTCCTGGAACCTGCACACCACATGCTCACCACATGCCCCTGAGAATTGTGGGTAGTGTAACCATCCCTCCTTGCATCCCTCACTCAGAGATTCCAGGCAGCTACAGTTCCCATGCCCACCACAACATCCTGAGGTTTTGGATAATGTAACAATCTTTTTGGGGGGCCCTCATAGACTCCAGAGAGCTGCAGGCCACACACTCACTAAGCACAATGAGAATTCAGGTAATGTAGCCAATCCTTCCAGTGACCCTCTCAATCAGAGGCTCCCAGTAGCTACAGGCCATATTCTCGTCAGGCACCTGGGTCTTATGGATAGTTTACTCAATTCTTCTTTTGTAGGGGTCACCCAGATGCTCCTAGTAGCTCTTTGCCAAATGCACACCCCGCACACCTGAGAACTCTGGATAGTGTAACCTATTCCTCCTGTCCAGATCACACTCTGAGGCTACTGGGATCTGTAAGTCACAGTTATGAGTTACCCTGTGGATTTTGGACAGTGTAATCTACATCTCCTGAACAGTGCTCACACACTCACACGCACACTCCTGGGAGCTGTAGGTCACGTGTCCATAAAGTGCCAGATGATTGTGAGTATTGCAGCCCATACTTCCTGTGCAGCCCTCACCCATCAGCTCCCAGGAGCTGCATGTCTCTTGCTCAGGACATTACCCTAAGGAATATGTCAGTGTAAACCATCCCTCCCATGTGACCCTCTTGCATAGTGTCCTAGAAGCTGCATGCTGTATGCACAACACACACCCATGAGAATTCTAAGTAGAGCAAACCAATCTTCCAGTACAGTCCTCACCCATAGGCTTTGGGGAGCTATATGACACATGCCCACCACCCACCCCTAAGTATTCTGAGTAGTGTAACCTATTTTTCCTTTGAGACATTTACCAGAGGTTTCTAGGGGCAGCAAACCACAAGCTCACAAGGCCCCCTGGGATTCTGGGCAACATAACCCATGCTACCTGTGCAGTACAAACAAACAGGTTCCTGGGAGCTTATGGCCACAGGCTCATGTGACACCCTAAGGATTCTGGGTAGTGAAGCCCAGTCTTCTTTTGCAGCCCTCACCCATAGGCTCATGAGAGCTGTTGGCAACACGCTAGCGATGCACCCCTGGAATTCTGGGTAGCTCAACCTATCTCTCTTGTGCTGTCCTAACACAGAGGCTCCTGGGAATGGCTGGTCACATGCTTATAAGGCACCTGAGGATTCTGGGTAGTACAGCACATCTTTCCTATGTAGCCCTCACCCATATGCTATTATGAACTGAATGCCTTATGCTCACCGTATACACATGAGGATTCTAGCTGTGTAATCAAAACTACATGTGCAGTCATGACCCAGAGTCTCCTAGGAACTTCAGGCAGCAGGTTCACAACACACACTGGATTCAGGGAAGTAATCACACTGGTTCCTGGGAGTTGCAGGCCACATGCTTTTCACATATCCCTATGGATCCTGTGTAATATAACCCATCCCTCCTGTGTGACCCTCACCCAGAATATCTGGAATCTTCAGTCCACATGTCCACCACTCACCTCTGAGGATTCTGGGTAGTACAGCTCATCCTTCCTGTACAGCCCTTACTCAGAGGTTCCATGGAACTTCAGGCCATGTGCTCACTACACACTCCTCAGGATTCTGGGTAGTACAGTCCAGGCTTGTGTCCAGAAGTTGTCAGACTGAAGCTCCTGACAACTACTGGCCACATGCCTAACCCTGACCTGAATATTCTGGATAGTGCAGCCCATTCTACTTTTGTGGTCACATACATAGTCTTCAGGGAGTTGCATGTCACCTGCTCATAAGGCACCTCTGAGAATTGTGGATAGTGTAACAAATCCTTCCCAGGCAGCCATCTTCCAGAAGCTCTGAGGAAGTGCCTGCTACATTTTCACCTCTTATCCATCAGGATTCTACCAGTGTAATCCATTAATCCTGTGTGGCACCCAAACACAGGATCTCAGGAGTTTCATGCCCCATGTGCTCCACAAACCCCTGAGGATTATGGGTAGTGTAATCCATCCCACCTTTACAGCCTCACACAGAAGATCCTGGGAGTTTCAGATCACATACTTAACAACATCCTGTGGATTCTGGTAGTGCAGTCTATCCTTTCTGTTCAGTGCTCACAAGATGATACTTGGAGCTTCATCCACATACTCATTAAGCACAGTGATGATTCTGGGTACTGCAGCCTGTCCTTCCTTGGTGGCCCTCACCCAGAATCTCCAAGGAGCTGCATATCACATGACCATCACAAAACCCTGAGGATTCTGTGTAATGCAACCCATTCCTTTTTTGTGGTTCTCACCTAGATGCTCCTGGATGCTGCTGGCCACAAGCTCTCATGTACATTGTGGATTCTTGGTTATGTAGTCAATCCTTCCTGTGCAAACCTAACACACATCTTCCCTGAACCCCAGAAGATGTCTACTCTCCCCTCACAATGACTGCGTGTTTTAGTAGGTCAGTCTTCTCTATAACCCAGCAGGTTTCCACAGGCCCCCTCACACAGCTTGCTTGCTCAACTTGGTCAATCCTGCCAGCACTCCGGAAGGAATCTGCACCCCAATCACAGTGCCAGCGTGTTCACTGTGGATCAGTCTTCCCAGCACCTAAGTATGTTTTGGCACATCCTTCACACTGCCTGGTTACTCATGTGGATCAACCTCCCTGCAATTCAGGCTTTTGCCACTGGCCCCTAAAACTGCCTCCTTGCTCATCTGGGTCAGTCTTTTCTGCATGCTAAAATGAATCCAAACAATCCTCACACTGCCTGCTTGATCCCTGTGGGTCATTCTTGCTGTATAACAGCACGTATCTCCACACCTGTTACAATGCCTGTGTGCTTACTGTGGGCCAGTCTTCCCTACAACCCAGAAGGTGTATGATCACCCTTCATGCTGCCTGCTTTTACACTGTGGGTGAGTATTATATGAACCCCAGAAGATTCCCACAGGCCTTCTGCTAGAATGCTTACTATGGGTCCAGCGTTCTCCATCCCCTCACACTGATTGCTTATCCAGCTCTGTCACTCTTCCTTGAACCCCAGAAGGTTTCTGCAAGCTCCACAAATTACCTTATGGCTCAGCTGAGTAGTCTTCCTTACACCCCAGTAGGTTTCCAAAGATCACTTACACTGCCTGCTCACTATGGCTCATACTTCCCTGTACCTCAGTAGTTTTCCACATACTCCTCACTCTGCCTACTTGCACAGTTCAGTGAGTGTTCCCTGCACCCCAGAAGAAATGTGCATGCCTCTCACACTGCCTGGTTTCTCACTGTAGTTCAATTTTCCCTGAAATGTCAGCAGCTTTCAACACGCCCCTCACTGCATATTTGTACACTGTGCATGAGTCTTCAGAGCAACACAGCAATTTTCCACAAGCCCCTCCTAATGCCTGATTGCTCAGTTGGGTCAATCTTCCCCGAACCACAGCATATTTCCACAGAACCCATACACTGCCTGCTTGTTCACTGCGTGTCAGTCTTCCATGCATCTTAGTAGGATTTGACACATTCCCAACACTGCCTGTTGCTCACTGTGGATCCATCTTCACTATACCACGTTAGGTGTGGGCAAGTCAGTCACACCGCCAACTTGCTCACATGGGTCAGTCTTTCCTGCACAACCCTGTCTTTCAAAGGCCCCTCACACTGCCTGCTGGCTCAGTGTGGTTCAATCTTCCCTGCACACATACAGGTTAGCATGAACTCTTCACACTGCCTGCTTGCTCACTGTGGGTTATTCTTTGCATCCCAGCTGATTTCCACAAGGCAAATCACACTTCACTTTGCTGAGCTGGGTTAGTCTTTCCTGCACCCCAGTCTTTCCTGCATTTCCCCATACCCCTAAATATTCCTGCTTGCTAACTGTGGTCCATCTTCACTGCAACCCAGCAGATGTACACAAGCCCCTCAAACTGCCTGTTTACCCACTGTGGGTCAATCTTCCTGCACTCTGGCATATATCCACAGCCCCATCACAATGTGTGCTTGCACAGCTGTATCAGTCATCCCTGCATTCCAGCAGATTTTCCCATGCCCCTCACAATGCCTCCTCAATTACTGTGCATTAGTGTTCCCTGTAGTTCAACAAGATTCCAAAGCAGCATAAACCACCTGCTTGTTCAACAGGGTCAATCTTCCCTAAACCCCAGCAGATTTCACTTGCCCCTCACACTGATTACTTGCTTAGATGGATCACCCCAGAACGAATCTACATGCTGCTCCCTCTTCCTATATCCTCAATGTGGGTCATTCTTCCAAGAACCTCAATATATTTCAGCACATCCTTCACACTGCCATTCTGCTCACTCTGGGTCACTCTTCCCTGCACCCGCGCAAGATTCAATAGACCCCTCACTGTCTACTTGCTCAGTTGGGTCATTCATCCCTTGACACCAGGAAAAGTCTGTGTACCACTCACACTGCCTGCTTTGTCACTGTGGTTCAGTCTTCCCTGCACCTGCTGCTTTCCACCAGTCCCTAAAAACTGCATGCATGGTCACCTGGGTTGGTCTTCCATACACTCAAAAAGGTGTACACACAACTCTCCCACTGCCATCCTGCTGACAGTGGTTCAGTCTTCTCTGCACCACAGTTGTCTGGAATCACCTCACATTGCATAAAAGTCCAGCTGTGTCAGTCTGGCCTGCACCCCAGTAGTTTGTCTCGAGCTTCACACACAGCCTGCTGGCTCAGCTTAATCAATCTTCCCTACACCCCTGTAGTTCTCCACAGGCCTCTCATACTGCTGTGTGATCACTGAGGGTCAGTTGTCCCTGTGCCCCAGAAGGTTTCCACAGGCCCCTCAAACTGCCTGTTTCTCAGTTGTCTATCTTCCCTGAAACTGAAAATATGCCCCCACACCACTCACACTGGCTGTATGCTCACACTGCCTGCAATCTCACTGTGGGTCATTCTTCCCTGCACCCAAGGAGCTTTCCACAGGCCCCTTTCACTGCATGCTTGCTCAGCTGAGTTAGTTTTACTGCACTTGTGCATGTTTCCCATGCCCATCAAATTGCATATTTGCACACTGTGGGCCAGTCTTCTCTGAACTGAAGCAGGTTTCCTCAAGTCATCCCATGACCTGGTTCCTCACTTGAGTCAGTATTCCCTACACCCCAACACGTTTCCACAGACCATCACACTACCTGCTTGCTCACAGAAGATCAGTCTTCCCAGTACTGCAGCAGTAATCTGCACATCCACACACTTCTTGGTTGCTCACTCTGGGAATACCTTTCCATTATGTCAACTGGTTTCCACAACTTTTACACTGACTGCTCACTGGGGTCAGCTTTCCTTGCATTCAACAGGTGAATTTGCATGCCCAACATATTGCATTTTGCAGCTGAGTCACTCTTCCCTGCACACAAGCAGATTGCCACAGGCCCACATGCTGCCTGCTTGCTCACTGTGGGTCAGTCTTCCATGCACCCCAGCAGGTGTACACAAGCCTCTCATGCTGTCTGCTTGCTCATAGTTGGTCAGTCATCCCTGCACCCCAGTAGGTATATACAGGCCTCTCATGCTGCATGGCTCTTCACACTTGGTAAGTCTTCTGGGCACCCCAGCAGGTGTACATAGGCCCTCTTACTGCCTGACTACTCACTGTGGGTCAGTATTCCCTGCATCCCAGCAGGTATAAACAGGCTTCTGATGCTTCCTACTTGCTCATTCTGGGTCAGTCTTCCTTGTACCCCAGCACATATACACAGGCCCCTCACACTGCCTGAATATTCACTGTGGGTTGGGTGGGCCTATGTTCATACTGGGTTGTAGAGATAACTGACCCACAGTGAGTATTCAGACTATGTAGGGGCCTTTGTACACCTGCTGGGGTGCAGGGAAGATGAACAACAGTGAAAAGTCAGGGAGCAAGTGGAAAATTTGTACACCTGCTGTGGTGCATGGAAGACTGACCCACAGTGAGTAGTCAGGCAGCAGGAGAGGCCTATGTGCAGCTGCTATGGTGTAGGGAATACTGACCCACAATGAGTAATCAAGCAGTCTGAGGGACATGTGTATACCTGTTGTGATGCAGGAAAGAGTGACCCACAGTGAGTACTCTGGAAGTGTGAAGGGCCTATGTACCCAGGTTTACCCAGAGTGAGTAGTGAGACAGTGTGAGGGGCCCATGTATATGTGTTGGGGTGTTAAGGGCCATCTTGGACAAGATGGCGTGTGGCAATGAGCCAAAGGCAATGGGTACCAAAATAAGGAAGTACCCAAAAAGGTTGCTTGCCTACTAGTTCCTTGGAGACATATGACGTGTTGACGCCAGGCTCTAGGATTGGCTATCTAATATCATGCCGTGCATGGACAGGTCATGATTCACATAGTGCTATGCTGACATTCCTCTGCATGCTCTCCTGTGTGAGAGAAAGCTTTGCTATAATTGGCTGACAATCTAGGAGCCTGGGGGAAGAGAGAGGGAGAGGGTAGAAGAAGGGAGAGAGTGGCCGAATAAAGGAGGCAGAAAAACAGGGAGGATGCAATAAATCTGGTCAACTAAAGACTGGTGGTGTCTCCTTTCTCTGCGCCGGTTCCGCTGGATGGAACAAGTGGTGGCTCGCACGGGGAGCTTCTTCCTCCTTCTGCATCCTCCCACATAAGTAACTTAAGGTAAGCTATAGGAAAACTAAGTAACTTTAGGTAAGCTATAGGAAAACTGTAGGATAACCCCGGTAAAGGGAGGCCACATAACCCCGGTGAAGGGAGGTCTTGTAACTCCAGGGTGGTGTCACAATTGTCAAGAAATCAAATGATAGGAATCATACAAGATGTACTTAAGGCTAATGGAACTGCTGTAAAACGATCTACTGTAACAGCATATGTAACTACACTGGCCAAGGATAGTCCTTGGTTTTTGGAAGAGGGAATCCTAAATATTCCACAATGGGAACATGATAAAGAGGATCTTATTAAAGCAGAAAAGCAATCCCCGTTACCTAGAGGTATTTTTCCCATGTTGCAGCTCATTAAGGAATGTCTAACATCTAAAAAAGGTAAAATAATAACTTTAGTAAAAAAAGGAAACGTGTCTGGAAGAGATAAAGAAACAACTAAGTGTAACTTCTCATAAAGAGGAAGAAGAGGAGGAGGGGCTTACTGGGGAAAAATTAGGAAGAGAATCAAGGACACCGTCGCCCCCATCAGTTATATCGGGAAGGAATACCAATCCCTTCCTGGAGGCAACCGCTCCCCCTCAAGCAGCCTGCCCCCTATATCCCCCAAAGTACCCTTGGGAGGAGTTATCTCATGCTATAAATCAGATGGGTTTTTCACCGTGGGGAGAAGAAACCCCCCTTAAGGAAACATCAGCAGTCCCACAATTCTTCCCTGTACTAGAGGACCAAAATAGACAAAGATTCCACCAACCTCTGGATTTCAAAACAGTAAAAATTTTAAGGAAGCAGTGGCTACATACGGTTCACAGGCCCCATTTACAATTAGTATGTTGGAATCAGTATCAGAGCTAAATCTAGTGCCAGAAGATTGAAAAAGGCTATGTAAAACTGTGCTATCAGGGGGGCAGTATAGTACCTAGTGTGAAAAACTGCATGGCAGGAAGCCTCATTAGAAACAGCATGCCATAATGCTGTTGCAGGCTTTCCTCAAATAAATGTAGAAATGCTGACAGGAGAAGGAAACTATGAAGGTATTCAACAGCAGATTATTTATGATCCTGGAGTGTACGCACAAATTGCTGCTGTTGCCACTAAAGCCTGGAAGTTAATTCAAGGGTCAGGTGATTTAAGGGGCAGTTGTCTAAGGTGATTCAATGGAGTAATGATCCATTTGCAGATTTTGTTGACAGACTAATCCAAATGGCTGCTAGAGTATTTGGGGATTCAGAACAAGCTATGCCCTTAATAAAACAGTTAGCTTATGAGCAAACAAATAGATGGTGTAAAGAAGCTAAAATACCATGGATAAATAAAGATTTAAGTACTTATATAAAGGTCTGCAGGGATATCAATGATGCAGTCATTACAGGACAAGTAATAGCTGCTGCTCTTCATGGGCCAAATCAGGGGCAATCAAGAGCTAAAGGAATAATATGCTTTAAGTGTGGGAAAGGAGGGCACTTCAGAAAAGACTGCCCTGAAGGACCCATGGGATTAAAGCCTAGGGGAACACCTAAGACTGGAGAACAACAAGGGACAAATCAACCTGCCCCAGGTTTATGTCCCCAGTGCCGAAAAAGAAGGCACTGGGCGAAATAATGTACATCAAGATTTGATATAGAGAGATATTCTATCCCAGCCCAGTCAAAAAACGGTCAGGGGGGCCCAACCCAAGGCCCTCAAACATACGGGGCCTTTCAGAATCCCATAGTACAGATTCCCACTCACAATCCTTTCCGACTATCTCCTCGTTGTCCCGAGGAACATCAGGGAGCGGGAGATTGGACCTCTGTGCCTCTGCCCGACTCGTTTTAACCCCAGAAATGGGCATACAAGTGGTCCCCACAGGTGTACATGGACCACTCCCTGAGGGCACATCAGGATTATTGTTAGGGCGGAGTTCCACAACTCTGTCAGGATTACAAGTATTTCCAGGAGTCATTGATTCTGATTATACTGGGGAAATAAAGATTATGTTATCCTCCCCTCAAGGGGTATCTGTTCTTTATCCAGGAGACAAAATAGCCCAAATATTGATATTGCCTGGCCATCATGGGACTTTTCCCAGTTCACAAAAGATTGGAGGAGACAACGGGTTTGGATCCGCAGGATTGCATGTCTTTTGGGCACAATTAACAAAAAATAGACCCATGCTTAAATTGAAAGTTAATGGTACTCCCATAGAGGGTCTAATAGACACGGGTGCTGACATGTCTATTATAAGACAGAAGGACTGGAACAAATCATGGTCTGTTACAGCATCCAGTACTACCTTACGGGGACTTGGATTTGCCCAAACCCCATTACAAAGTTCAGCTGTGTTATCTTGGGAGGACCCTGATGGGAAAAGGGGGACATTCCAACCTTATGTATTAGCTCACCTGCCTGTCACTCTTTGGGGAAGAGACATTTTAACACAGATGGATGTTGTCATTTCTTCCTCAGTTGAACAAAATATTTCCTGTCTACACCCAACCATTTTACCAGTCATGCTGGGACAAGGTTATACCCCTGGAAAAGGACTAGGCAAGAATCTACAAGGTATTACCTGCCCCATTCAAGCTGAAGGACAAACAGGGACTAAGGGACTGGGTTTTCTGGAGGGGCCACTGAACCATTAAAGATAACATGGAAATCCAATCATCCTATCTGGGTCCCCCAGTGGTCCCTTTCTAAAGAAAAAATAGAGGCAGCCCAGGAAATAGTTAATCAACAATTGAAGGAAAATCATATCATTCCTTCCACTTTCCCTTGGAATACACCCATTTTTGTCATAAAAAAGAAGTCTAGGAAAGAGCGACTTTTGCAAGATCTGAGAACCATAAATTCCAGTATGCAGATTATGGGCCCAGTGCAACTGGGTCTCCCCCATTAGCTGCTATTCCAAAATATTATCATATCATTTCTATAGACATAAAAGATTGTTTCTTCTCCATTCCTGTGCATCCTGAGGATAGCCCTCAATTTGCCTTTTCCATTCCCTCTTTGAATAATGAAGGGCCTAATACTAGATACCAATGGGTGGTCCTTCCCCAGGGAATGGCAAATAGTACCACTATGTGTCAAATATATGTTGACCAGACTATAACACAGATTAGACAAAATTGTAAAGGAATTTAATGACTCCATTATATGGATGATATTCTTTTGGCTCATAAGGAACAGGAGACCTTATTAGGGGTATTTGATGATATCATCAAAACCCTAGAAAAATGGGGATTACATGTGACCCCAGAAAAGGTGCAAACCCACAGCCCTATTACCTTTCTAGGACATCAAATATTAGATACCTGTGTTAGGCCACAAAAAATTCAATTAGCCACAGGAAAACTTAAGACTAAATGATTTCCAAAAATTATTAGGTGATATAAATTGGGTAAGGCCAAATTTGGGAATCACCACTGGTCAACTTAAGCCTCTGAATGATATTCTCCAAGGAGATTCAGACCCTACATCCCCCAGAAATTTAACTCCTGAAGGTAGAAAAGCCTTGAGGTTAGTAGAACAAGCTTTAGAAAATGCTCATAGTGATAGAGTTGATCTGTCCTTGCCTTTTAACCTCATAGTGTTAAATTCTGAATATACTCCTACAGGTCTGTTGTGGCAAACTGGACCCCTGATATGGATCCATTTGCCAGTGTCCCCCAAAAATGTTATTTCCCCGTATCCTGTGGTGGTAGCAAATCTAGTTACATTAGGACTTAAGACAGCCCTTCGAGTTTTTGGAGTTCATCCTCAGATAGTTATTGTCCCATACACGGCAAAACATATTGAAATACTAGTTAACAATAATGAAGATTGGGGCAATTGTCTATTGTTCCACCATGGCCACATTTGATAATCACTTGCCAAGTTCACCTATTGTCAGCTTCTTCAAAAGGCATCCTGTTATATTCCCTCAGGTTGTTAAGGCTCAACCTATCCCAGCAGCAAATACAATCTGTACAGATGGCTCCTCCTCCAGCACAGCTACAGTAGTTTCTGATAAAGTACAGACTATATTACTTTTCATAAGTCTGCTCAAAAAACTGAACTAGAAGCAATTATAACTGCCTTACAAACATTTCCTGAGAAACCTTTAAGTATTTATACTGACAGTATCTATATTGCCCAGCTCGTGCCCCAGCTTGAGACAGCTGGACCCATTAGTCCTCAATCTACCTTACAACAATGCTTTTATCAAGTACAAACTCTTCTGTGGGCTCGCAAAGAACCTTTATATGTAGGCCATATCAGAGCACATTCAGGCTTACCTGGCCCTTTAGCTCAAGGAAATTCTACTGCAGACTCAGCTACTCAAGATCCTTATGTGTTTAATATTGTACAAGAAGCAATTAATTTCCATAAAGATTTTCATGTCAATGCTACTACTGCTCACATGCTCACCAATCTGTCACAAGCCACTGCCGAAGCATTGACAGCCCAGGAAAACATCAATGCGCATCTCGCCATGGGAATCCTGATTCTAAACCAAAGAGTGGACTTACTACAAGAATAAGTGGACATGTTGACTGTTACCGCACAGACAGGCTGTCTAGTGCACACCCAAGCACTATGTGTTACCCCTATACCCTATTCTAATATTACTGCTACTGCAAATCTGTCCAAATGGCTTGGTAGCATGCTTAATGGGACATGGACTAAAGAGTTTACTAATTTGACTACCCCATTAAGAAATTCTATATTTCTGGTAAATAGTACTCAGGTCAAGGTCCTGGGTATGCCAGAAGCCATTAGTTTCTTACAGTCAGCGTTACAATTTGGTAAACAATGGATGGGAAGTTTTGCTATGATGAGATTGTTGTTCTTGCTGTTATTATTGTTGCTCAGATATCTGTTGTCTCTAAGGAGTCATCAAAGATCGCAAGCCTTAATGGTGTGGCAAGCCCTTATGGCCATGGACCAAGACTCTGATCCTCAGATTTGGCTCTCCCAATTACAGGACTGGTAGTCAATGATGGGTAAGCACAGCGTGGACTTTATACCAACCTAAGACAGGGATCAAAGCATGCCAACAGCTCTTTGATTCCCAATGATGGGTAAGGATAAAGTCTGACTCTGGCACCTAAGACAGGCACAGTTGCTGTCCTGTTCTTTTTATAACAAAAAGGGGGAGCCTGTTGAGGGCCATCTTGAACAAAATGGCACCTGGCAATGAGCCAAAGGCAATGGGTACAAAAATAAGGAAGTACCCAAAAAGGTTGCTTGCCTACTAGTTCCTTGGAGACTTATGACGTGTTGACGCCTGGCTCTAGGATTGGCTATCTAATATCATGACGTGCGTGGACAGCTCATGATTCATATAGTGCTATGCTGACATTCCTCTGCATGTTCTCCCATGTGAGAGAAAGCTATGCTATAATTGGCTGATAAGCTAGGAGCCTGGGGGAGGTGGAGGGAGAGGGTAGAAGAAGGGAGAGAGTGGCAGAACAAAGGAGGCAGAAAAACAGGGAGGATGCAATAAATCTGGTCAACTAAAGATTGGTGGTGTCTCCTTTCTCCTTGCTGGTTCTGCTGGACAGAACATTGGGGTGCAAGGAAGACTGACCCAGAGGTGAGTAAGGAGGAAGTATCAGGGGTCTGTGTATACCTGCTGGGGTGCAGGGAAGACTGATGCACAGTGAGTAGTCAGGCAGGAAGAGGGGCTTGTGTACCCCTGCTAGGTTTCCTGAAATACATACCCACAGTGAGTAGTCAGACAGTGTGAGGAACCTGTGTACACTTGCTGGAGCCCAAAAAAGACTGACCAACCATGTGAGAACAGTCATTGTGTTGGGGCTGTGTATACATTTTGGGGCTCAGGGAAGACTGACCCACAGTGAGTAGATAGAAACTGTGAAGGGCTTGTGTACTCCTGCTGGGGTGGAGGGAAGACTGACTCAAAGTATGTAGCCAGGCAGTGTGAGGGACCTGTGTACACCTGTTGGGGAGCAGGGAAGACTGACTCACAGTGAGTATTCAGGCAATGTGAGGGGCCTGTGTATACTTTCTGGGGTGTATAGAAGACAGACCCACAGAAAGTAGTCAGTCAGTGTGAGGGACCTGTATACATCTGCAGGAGGGAAGGGAAGACTGACCACAGTGTGAAGAGTCAAGCAGCATCAGAGGCCTGTTTGCACCTGCTAGGGTGCAGAAAAAACTGACCCACAGTGAGTAGTGAGGCATTGTGTGGGGCCCATATACATCAGCTGGGGTGCAGGGAAGAATGACCCACAGTAAGTGTCAGGAAGTGTGAGGGGTCTGAGTACACCTTCTGGGGTCCAGGGAAGGCTGACCCACAGTGACGAGATTGGCAGTGTGAAGGGCCTTTGTACACCTTGCTGGGGTGCAGAGAAAATTGACCCACATTGAAGTCAGGCAGCAAACAGGGTCTGTGTACACACGCTGGGGTGCAGGGAAGACAGACCCACAGTGAGTAATCATGCAATGTGAGGGGCCTGTGTACACCTGCTGGGGTGCAAAGAAAACAACCAAAGTAAGCAAGTAGGCAGTGTGATGGTCCTGTGAACACCTGCCGGGGTACAGTGAACACAGACCCACAGGGAGTAGTGAAGCAGAATGAGGGTCCTGTGTTTACCTTCTCATGTGCAGGGAAGTCTGACCCAGAGTTAGGAGTTGGGCAGTGTGAGGGCCCTGTGTATACATTTTGTGTTACAGGAAAGACTAACCCACAGTAAGTCACCAGGCAGCAAGAGGGTCCTGTGTACACCTGCTAGGGTGCACGGAAGACAGAACCACTGTGTGTAGTCAGGCAGCAAAAGGGGCCTGTGTACACCTGCTAGGGTACGGGGATACTGATGCAAAGTAAGTAGTCAGGCAGTATGGGCAGCCTGTGTACACCTGTTGTGATGCAGGGAAGATTGACCCACAGTGAGTACTCTGGCAGTGTGAGAGGCCAGTGTACATCTGCTAGGGTGCAGGGAAGACTCACCCAGAGTGAGTAGTGAAGCAGTGTGAGGGGCCTGTGTATATGTGCTGGGGTGCAAGGAATACTGACTCAGAGTGAGCAAGAAGGAAGTATGAGAGGCCTGTGTATACCTGTTGGGGTGCAGGGAAGACTGACCTACAGTGAGTAGTCAGGGAGTGTGAGGGGACTGTGTACACTTGCTGGGGTGCATAGAAGACTAACACATAGTGAGTAGTCAGGCAGCAAGAGGGGTCTGTGTACACTTGCTGGGGTGCAGGGAAGATTGACCCTCAGTGAGTAGTCAGGCAGTGTGATGGACCTGTGTATTCATGCTAGGGTTCATGAAACACTAATGCACAGAGAGAAGTCAGTGGATGTGAGGGACCTGCTGGGGTGTAGGGAAGACTGACCCACAGTGAGCAAGCAGGCAGTGTGAAGGGCGTGTGTACACCTGCGGGTGTATAGTGAAGACTGGTCCACAAGTAGTGAGGCAGAATGAGGGTCCTCTGTATACGTTCTTGTGTGCCTTGCTGGCTTACTCTTCACTGTGTCAGTTTTCCTGGCACCCCAGCAGGCACACACATACACTGATTGCTGCCTGAGTACTCACTGTGGGTCAGTCTTCCCTAAACCCCAGCCTGTATATGCAAGACCCTCACAATGTGTGTCAACAAACTCTCTAACAGTCTTCCACATACCCTTTCAGGTGTACACAGGCACCTCACAATGCCTGAACTCACAGTGGGTCAGTATTCTCTGCACCCCAGGAAGTGTATACATGCCTGTGATACTGCCTGACTACTCACTGTGGGTCAGACTTTTCTGCACCCAAGAAGGTATACACAGGCCCCACTTGCTCCCTCACTACTCACTGTGGGTCAGTCTTCCCTGCACCACAGGAGATGTACATTGCCCCCTTATGCTGCCTGACTACTCACTGTGGGTCAGTCTTCCCTCAAGCCCTTCACAATGCCTCACTACTCACTTTGGGTTAGTCTTCTGCACAACCTGGCAGGTGTACACAGGCCCCTCTTGCTTTCTGACTACTCACTGTCATCAGTCTTGTATGCACACCAGCATGTATAAACTGCCTGAAGACTGTGGGTGTGTTTTTCCTTTACCCCTGAAGTTGTACACATGCCACTCACACTGCCTGAATACTCACTGTTGGTAAGTCTTTTCTGCACCCCAGCAGGTATACCCAGGCCTCTCATGCTTCCTGCTTACTCACTGTGGGTCAGCCTCTCCAGCATCCCAGGATGTGGGCAAAGAACCTCACACTGCCTAACCACTCTCTGGGTTAGCCTTCCCTATACTGAGGCACATATACATAGTGCCCTCACAGTTCCTCACAGTGCCCTCACTGAGGGCCAGTCTACTGTGTAACCCAGCAGATGTACACAGGCCCCTGCCATTGTATGAGTCAGTCTTCCCTGCACCCCAGCATGTGTATACAGGCCCCTCATTCTGAGGGGCTACACACCCTGGGTCAGTCTTCCCTGCACCCCAGATGGTGTACACAGGCCCTTCACACTGCCTGACTACTCACTGTGGGTCAGTCTTCCTTGAACACCAGCAGAAATTATAGTCCCCAGCACTGCTAGACTAATCAATGTGGTCAATCTTTCCTGTACCCCAGCAGGTATGCCCAGGCCCAAGCTTCCCACTTACTATCTGTGGGTCAAAGTTTCCTGAAGATTAGCAAGTGTACACAGTATCTCCACACTGCCTGACTACTCTCTGTGGGTCAGTCTTCCATGCAAAACAGCAGGTATACACAGGCCCCTCACACAGCATGACTACTCACTGCAGGTATGTCTTTCAGGAAACCCAGCAGTTATATACAAAAGCACCTTTTGCTGACTGAATACTCACTGTGTGTCACTGAGTGCAGTGTTCTCTGTACACCAGCATGTATACACAGGCTACTCACACTGTCTGATTACTCATTGTGAGTCAGTCTTCCCTCCATCTCAGCAGGTATACACAGGCTCCTCAAACTGCTTGACTACTCACTATGGGTCAATGTTCAAGGCAACCCAGCAGGTGTACAAAATTGCCTCTTGCTGCCTGACTACTGATTGTTGGTCAGTCTTTCCCTGAACCCCAGCAGTTATACACAGGCCTCACATACTGCCTGAATATTCTCTGTGGGTTAGTCATCCCTGCACACAAGCAGGTATACATAGGCCCTACATACTGCCTAACTATTCACTGTGGGTCAATCTTCCCTGCACCCCAGTGGGTGTCCACAGGCCCTTAACACTGCCTGACTACTCACTTTGTGTCAGAAATCCCTGCACTCCAGAAGGTATATACAGGCCCCTCACACTGCTTGATTACCCACTGTGGGTCAATCTACCCTGCACCCCAATAGGTGTACACAAGCCCTTCAGACTGCCTGTCTACTCACTTTTGGTCAGACTTTCCTGCACCCCAGTGGGTACACAAATGCCCCTCACACCACCTGACTACTCACTCTGAGTCAGTGTTCCATGGACACCAGGTGGTGTACAGAAACCTACCATGCTGCCTGAACACTCATCATTGGTCATTGTTCCCTGCACCCCTGCAGGTGTACACAGGCTCATCACATTTGACCACTCACTGTGGGTCAATCTTCCCTGCACCCCAGCAGGTGTACACTGGCCCCTCATGATGTGTGACTACTCACTGTGGGTCTGTCTTTCCTGCAGCTTTGCAGGTATACATAGGCCTCTTGCGCTGTCTGACTACTCACTGTGTATGAGTCCTCTGTGTACAGGAGCAGGTGTTCACAGTCCCCTCATGCTTCCTGCTTGCTTCCTATCTGTCAGTCTTCTGTACCCAACTGCAGGTGTACACAGACCCCACACATTGCCCTACTACTCATTGTGGGTCTGTCTTCCCTGCACCCCAACAGGTAGACACAGGCTCTTCCAACTACCTGACTACTCACTGTGGGTGTCTCCTCTGCATCCCTGCAGAGGTACACAGGCCCCTCATGCTGCCTGACTACTTATTGTAGGCCTTTCTTCCCTGTACCCCATCTGGTATACATAGGCCCCTTATGCTTCCTGAGTACTCAGTGTTGTCAGTCTTCCCTGGACCCCAGCAGGTGAACACAAGCTCCTCACACTGACTACTCACAATTGTTCAGTCTTTCCTACACCCCAACAGTTGTACACAGGCCCCTTATATTGCCTGACAACTCACCATGTGTCAGTCTTCAGTGACTTCCCAGCAGCTTCCCACAGACCCCCACACTGTCTGCTTTCTCAGTTGTGTCAGTATTCCCTCTTCTCCACTGGTTTCTGCACACCACTTTCTCTCACAGTTTTCCAGAGCTTGCTCAGTTGGTTCAGTTTTCATATACCCTACACTTTCCACAATCCTCTTAACATTATCAGTTTCTCACTGTGCATTATTATTCCTTGAACCACAGTGGATTTTCTCAGCCCCGTAACATTGCCTGCTTGTACAGATTGGTCAGTTATCCCTGCACTTCAGCAGGATTTCCAGGTCGATCATGCTACCTATTTGCTCACTGTGGGTGAGAATTCCCTGCTCCCCAAAGTGAGTAGTTGTGTCCACAGGACCCAACACTGCATGTTTGCTCAGCTTTGTCAGTCTTCCCTGTACCCCAGCAGAAATCTGCAACCCCTCCAGCTGCCTGCTTTCTCAGCACCTAAATAGGTTTCAGCACATCCATCACGCTGCCTACTTGCTCACTGTGAGCCAGGCTTGGTGCACCCCAGCATGTTTCCACAGGACCCTCACACTGTGAAGTTGCTCAATTGGTTCATTCTTCCCTGAACTACAGGAGAAATCTTGATACCCTTCACACTGCCTGATTGTTCATTGTGCTTCAGTCTTCCCTGAAACCCCAGAGCTTCCCACAGACCCCTGACACTTTCTGCTTCCTCACTGGAATTAGTCTTCTCTGTACCCCAGAAATGTCTGCACAACCCACAAACTGACAACTTAATGTGGCTGAGTTGTTCCTGCAACCAAGCAGATTGCCACAACCTTTGAAACTTTCTGCTTGCTCATCTGGGTCAGTCTTTCCTCAAACCCAAAATGTGTCCACACACCCCTAACACATCCAACTTACTCATGGGGGTCAGTCTTCCATGTACCCCAGCAGGTTTCTTCAGGGCCCTCACACTGCCTACTTGCTCAGCTGTGTTAGACTTATCTGCACCCTAGCAAGTATCTGCACACCACCCTGCCAGCTGCTCACATTGGTTCAGTCTTCCAATTCACCCAGCAGTTTTTCAAACCCCCCCCACAATCTCTGCTTGCTCAGCCACTTCAGTCTTCCCTGGACCCCAGCAGGTGTTGGCACATGCCCCACACTGCCAGGCTTACTTACACTTGGTCTCCCTTTACTGCATCCCAGCAGGTATATACCAGTTCTTGACACTGTTAGCTTGCTCTAATTGGTCAGTTCTTCTCCAACGCTTCCAGTTTTCTCACACTGCTAGCTTGACACTGTGGGTTCATCTTCACAGCACTTCAGAATGTTGCCACTGGATCCTAAAATTGCCTGCTTGCTCAGCTGGATCTGTCTTGCCTGTACCCCCAAAGGGGCCCACACACCATTCACATTGCAAACTTTCTCCCTGGGGGTCAGTATTCCATGCCTCCTGCAGGTTTCCACAGAACTTAAATACTACCTGTTTGCTCAGCTATGTCATTCTTCCCTGCACCCCAGCAGGAATCTACACCCCTCTCAACTGCTTCTCAATGCTCACTCTGGATCAGTCTTCCCTTTGCCCCAATGGTTTCCACATACCCCTCACAGTGCCATCTTACTCAAATGGGTCAGTCTTACCTGAACCCCAGCAGAAGCCGGCCTGCCCCTCACACTGCATTCTTGTTCAACTGGGTCAGACTTCCTTGCACACAAACAGGTTGCCACAGGTTTCAAACAATGCCTGCATGCTTACTGTGGTTCAGTCTTCCTTGCACATTGGCTGATTTCCACTAGCCATTCACAGTGCAAGCTTGCTCAGCTGGGTCAGGTTTTCCCAGCACCACAGCATTTCCCCACAAACCTAAGCATTCCTTCATGCTCACTGTGGTCCCAATTCCCAGCTCCCATCAAATGTTTTCTTGTGACTCAGACTCCTTGCTTAATCACGTTGGGTCAGTTTTTCAGCACCCAAGCATGTATCCCCAGCCCTCTTGTACAACTGGGTCAGTCTTCCCTGCACCTCAGCAGTTGTCCACATGGCCATCACGATTCCTACTTATTGGGTTGTATCAGTCTTCCTTGCACCCCAGAAATATGTTGCAACCTGTGAAAAATGCCTACAGGCTCAGCCTGCTCAATCTTCCCTACTAAGGTTTCCACAGGCCCTTCACACTGCCTGATTGCTCAATGTGGGTCAATTTTCACTGCACCCAGGTAGGTGTTCACAGGTCCCACACACTGCCTACTTGCTCAACTGGGTCAGTTTTCCCTGAACCCCAGTAGGTTTCCAGTGACAAATCACAGTGCTTCCTTGGTCAAATATGTCTTCCTTGCACCCATCCAGATGTCCACACATCCCCACATTCCCTGATTTTTCAGCTGGTTCAGTATTCTTTACTACCAAGCAGATTGTCACATGTCCAACAAATTGTGTGTGTGTGCTCTCTGTGTGTTAGTCTTGCCTGCACCTCAGTAGGTTTCTTCAAGTACATCACACTGCTTACTAATTTTCATCAGGCTTTTCTGCACCACAGTAACTTACCACAGACCCTAACACTGCCTGCTTACTCAATTTGGTTCAGTCTTCCAAGCATCCCAGCTGATTTCCACAGGCCACTCACACCACCCAATTGCTCAGTAAGGTGAGTATTTCCTCTACCTCAGCATTTTTCCCAGCCCCTAAACATTCCTCCTTGCTCATTAGTCTGTCTTCACAGAATCCCAACAAATATATAACATGACCTTCCAATCGCCTGCTTACTTACTGTGCGCTGATCTTCACTACACCCCTGTACATATCCAAAGAACCCTCACAATGACTCATTTCTAAATGGGGTCATTTTCCCCACACCCCAGCAGGAATCTGCTTGCCCCTCACATTGCTGGGTTGCTCACTGTGGTCCCTTTCCTTTCCCTCTAGCAAGTTTCCACACCCTGTGCAATCTTCCTTCTTGTTCCCCTGGATCATTCATCCCTACTCGCAAACAGGTTGCCCCAGGATCCTCTCACTGCCTGCTTTCTAACTGAGGGTCACTAATCTTGAACACCAGTTGATTTCCATGGGCCACTCACACTGCCCACTTGCTCAGCTGAGTCAGTCATCCTTGCACTCCAGCAGGTTTTCCCATGCCCCTAACACTGCCTCCTTGCTCACTGTGCTTCAGTTTCCACTCAACCCAGCAGGTGTCCCCACATCCCTCACACTAATTCCTAACTTGTTAGGGGTCCTTTTCTGAACATCCGAGCAGATTCACCCAGGTCTCCCTCAATGTCTGTCTGTTCACCAAGGTCAGTATTTCCTGCACACCTGCATGTTTCCCCATGCCCCTCAAACTGCATGCTTGCTCACTGCACCATTCATTCCAGCACTTCAGCAGTTGTCTGCAAGGCCATCACACTGCTGCTTTATCAGCTGTATCATTTTCCCTACACCTCAGGAGGTTGCCACAAGCTCCAAAAACTGCCTGCTGGCCCAGTCAGGTCAATATTTTCTTCAGCCCATTAGGATTCCACCGGCCTGTCAAAATGCCTGCTAATTCACTCTAGGTCAGTCTTGTACTCCACCCAGAAGTTTTTCAGACCCCCCACACAGCAGTTTCAGTCTTTCCTGGATGCCAGCAGGTGTTGGGATACCCCCCACACTGCCTGCTTACTCACCCTCAGGCTTTCTTCTCTTAATCCCAGCGGGTGTATACCACCTCTTGACTCTGTATGCCTCATCAATTTGGTCATTCTTCCTCCACCTCTACCAGGTTTCCCCATTCCTCTCACACTTCAAGCTTGCATGCTGCGGGTCTGTCTTCACTGCATCACAGCAGGTTGCTGCTGGATTTTAATACTGCCTGCTTGCTTAGCTGGGTCCATCTTACCTGTACACCAAAAGTGTCCACACACCATTCACACTGCCAACTTGCTCCCTGGGGGTCTGTATTCCCTGCCTCCTGCAGGTTTCCTCAGACATCACATACTACCTGCTTGCTTGGTGTATATTGTTTCCTGCACCCCAGGAGGAATCTGTGCTTCCCCCACTGCCTGACTGCTCACTGCAGCCTAGACTTCCCTTGAGCCAGTCGGTTTCCACAAATGCTTCACATTGTCAACTTGCTTCAATGGGTCAGAATTATCTGAACCCCAGCAGAAACTTGCCTGCCCCTGACACCACATTCTCCTTCAGATAGGTCAGTATACTCTGCATGCAATCAGGTTGCCACAGGTTCCACAGACTGCCTGCTTGCTTACTGTGGGTCACTCTTCCTTGCCCACCAGCTGATTTCCACTAGTCCTTAACACTGCCTGCTCATGAAGCTGGGTCAGTCTTTGCTTTACTGCAGTGTTTTCCTCCAAAACCTAATTTTTCCTGCGTGCTCACTGTGGTCTGTCTTCCCTATGCCCAAGAGATATTTTTGCATTACCATCAGACTGCCTGCTTAACAACTGTGGGGAAGTTTTCCTACACCTGATCATGTATCCCCAGCACTTCCTGCTTGTTGAGCTGCATCAGTCTTCCCTTCACCTCAGGAGGTTGCAATAAACTCCAAAACCTGCCTGCTGGTTCAGCTGGGTCAGTCTCCCTAAAACCCCAGGAGGTTTCTACAGGCCCCTCACACTGCCTACTTCCTCACCTTGGCCAGTTTTTCCTATGCACCAGCAGGTTTCCAGTGGAAACACAAACTACTTCTTTGGTCAAATGTTACTCTTCCCTGCACCACTCCAGATGTCCCCACACCTCCACATTGCCTGCTTCTACAGCAGCAGGTGTTCATGTGCCCCCAAAACTGCCTGCTTGCTCAATGTGTGTCAGTCTTCTGTGCAAAGCAGTAGGGTTTCTGTGAGTCAGTTTTACTGCCTGCTTACTCACTGTGGGTCAGCTCTCCCTGAACTCCAGCAGCTTCCCACATACCCTAACTCTGCCTGCTTGTTCACTTTGGGTCAGTCTTCAAATCACACCAGCAATTTTCCATAGGTCAGTCACACAGTCCGCTTGCTCAGCTGGGTCATTCTCTCTCCCAAAGTCACCCATTTAAACCATGCCCATAATTTTTTCTCCTTGCTCATTGGAGTCTTTCTTCACTGATCTCCAGCAAGTGGATGTGCACCCCTAACTCTGCCTGCTTGTTCACTGCTGGTCAGTCTTCCTGCACCACAGCAGGGATCTGCATGCCCCCCACTTTGCCAGCTTGCTCACTCTGGTTCAGTCTTCCCTGCACCTCAGCAGGTTGCACTGGGCCCCTAAAAATGAATGCTTGCACACTGTGTGTTAGTCTTTCCTGTACCCCAGTCGGTGTCCATGTGCCACCCAATGTTCCAGCTTGCTCACTGTGTTCAGCCTTCCAAGCACCCCAACTCAAGTTTGCATGCCCCTCCCTTTCCCTTTTTGTTCAGCTGGATCAGTCTTCCCTACATGCAAAGAGGCTGCCCCAGTCTCCTCACACTGCCTGCTTGCTCTCTGTGGGTCTATCTTCTCTGTATCTCAGCTGGCTTCCATTTTTTCTAACATTACTTGCTTGCTTACCTGGGTTAGTCTTTGTTGCACCCCAATAATGTCTGCAAACCCCACACACTACCAACTTACTTGTGTTTGGTGAGTGGCACCCACATCCCAGTGGGTTTCCATAGGCCCTTTACACTTCCTGTTTTCTCAGTTGAACCCCAAACTGTGTCCCCTCATGTGTAGCTGACTCACTGGGGTTTAGATTTCCCTGCACTCTACAGGATTCCCCAAACCACTACAGTGCCATCCTGCTCATTGTAGGTCAGTCTTCCCTGCACCCAGCAGGTTTCCTCAGACCCCTCATACTGCCTGCTTGCTCACTCTGGGTATGACTTCCTTCCCCTCAACAGGTTTTTGTGTTTGCAGATGCTCCCTACTAGCTCAGTTGGGTTACTCTTCCTTTTCACACAGCAGGTATCCATACACTGCACATTTTTCATGCTTGCTCATGGTGGTTCACTCTTCCCTGCATGCCAGCACATTTCCAATGACAACTCACACTGCCTCCTTGCCCAAATGTGTCAGACCTCCCTGCACCATTCCTGATGTCCACAGGCCCCCCCACAAGCCCTGCCTAATAAGCTGGGTCAGTATTTCCTGTTACCCAGCAGGTGAATGCATGCTCCACAAACTGCCTGCTTGGTCACTGTGGTCAGCCTTCCCTGCACTCCAACAATTTCTGCACCCCCTGAATACTTCTTTCATGTCCCCCTGGGTCAGTCTTTCCTACACACAAGCAGGTTGCCCCAGAATTCTCACACTGCCTGCTTCATCAGTGTGCACCACTCTTCCTTGCACATCAGCTGATTTCCACTGGCCACTCACACTGCCCACTTGCTCATCTGGGTCAGCAACCTCATTGCTGAGGCTGGCCTCTAACTAGCAGTCTTCCTGCTTCAGTTGTGTGAGTTGCTAGCATTATAGGCATGTACCAGCATACCCAGACAAAATGCATCTTTTTCTACTTTGAGACAATAATTTCATTCCTGGAAGATCCTATGTAAATACTTTGCATTAAATATATAATATTGAGTGAAGGACAAAGGCTTAGATAATGATCAACAGGCAGAATGAAAGATCATCCCACAACATGAGACATCTAGCACTCTCTGTATTTCTTGCTAAATGTCAGTAGCAGCTCCCCTTTCCAATAATTATGACAATAAAAGATCCCCTATAAAATTCTAGCCTGCCCTAGGAATAAGCACCATGAGGTGGGGATTTTTTTTTTAATTTAAAGAAAAAATTTATTGAAAATTTGAAAAACAATTCCTAAATGATTGACTTTTCCAGAAAACTGCAGCTACACAATGCATTGCATCTATCATGTTAAAATGTGCATAAGACACAAATACAAAAACCATGAAACAAGTCACCATTCTTCAACAATTTGAGCAAAGATGTAATGCCTAAGGAACAATATGGATGACTTGTGAAGGATGGGTGTTGGGGTCTTAAGCCCCATTGCTCTTCTCGACCAATGACAAGGGAAGGGGACACTCCCCAACAAGGTCAGACCAGGATAGTTAGGGCCAGCTGACCACCTGGGCAGAGGACAATCAGATGCGTCAGGGAGACCAGTCACAGCAGGAACTCATTATTGAGGAAATCACACAGCATTTATGTAGGGTGGGGGCTAGGCAGGAACCAATTAGCTTAAAGGTCAGCATGGGGTTCATGCAGGTGAGAGTCCCATGGGACTATATGGCAAGCACGAGCTGATCACGTTTGTAGAACTGTTGTTAACCAATCCCTGACAGTGGTCCAATTTATTGTCACCAACCCTTGAAACCACCTTTGAGTCCCTGATCCTGCTCACCCACCAGGAAGTAAGGAGTCAGCCTGAGTTAGTTAACATGTCATTATTCCCAACATATCCCCCTTTTTTGTTTTATATTAAGGGTGTTTGTCTTAGGTTGGCACTGGGAGGGTCTTACCCATTATGGACCATCACCCTAGCAGTTTGTGGGTCTGCCTTACTCGAAGGTGTGCCTGTCTTAGGTTGTCCTCCTCTGAGGATCTTATCCATCATTGACTACCACCTTAGTGCTTCAGGCAGGCCCCTCAGGAGGAGCAGGGCTTAAGGGAGAGACACTTAGACCCCAGTATCCTGATACGAGTGATCCATGATTCTATAGGGCTCCCAATCATTATGAAGGGCAGTATAATGCTGTCAGAACACCATGAGTTACACAGACTTAGCCTAGCTTTTCAGGAAATGGATAAGCTTATCAATTATGCAAGGCCCAAAGGTGAACACAAGGATAATGGTTATTAGTGGTCCCTTAAGCGGGAGGAGGTAGGGGAGCCACCCGTGTAACCCAGTCCAGAGGAAATTAGAGTGGAGCTCGCTCCTATGAGTTCCAGATCTTCTTGTAGGTTTTTGATCTTATCTTGTACAATGCCAAAGCAGTTGGTGTAGAAACAGCACTTCTCACCAAGGAACAGGCAAAGTCTTCCTTCCTTCACCATTAGCAGATCCAAACCACAATGATTTTGCAGGCCGACAGCAGCCAAGGAATCAAGTTGAGCCTGTAGATCTAAGATGGTAGAGCTGCAACGTGCAATGTTAGGAGCACTGTGAAGTTCTCAAGAAAGTCCACTGTCTAAAGTCATGAGGTCAGAGACCCCAATCTCAATCACTGTTGTCCCATTTTTGCTACTGCGCATTACACTCTTTCTTAAATGTCATTTTAAGCAGTTTACATATATTGACTCCTGAGTCTATATCAACAGTAGTTAACACAATTTAACATTATATCTAAAACATGAATTAAAGAAAGGTTGAGAGCTTTTAACTTTCCTTTTGTGTGGCAAAGTGGCAAAATGTTTTCATGTTTAACCTTTAAACAAATCAGGCTCTAACTTTTAGAAATACATTTACACTTAAAATTTTCTCAGTGTAAAAAGTAACAAATTTTACATATACCCTATTGATAACAAGTCCTATAATAGAACATTAAATGATAGAAATAAATCCCCAATAAAATTTACTCTTTATAAGTTTAAAATTACCATTACAGATAAGTTTAGTTTGGAGAATAGCAGCTTGATAAATTCCCTGCTTTAAAACTTGTATACCTAGAAAATATGAACACATTTAATATAGAAAGAGTGACCCTTTCACAATTACCTTGACACTTTTATATTACCCAATTTAGTTTTTAAAGAAAAATTTAGACTCTAATGTAGTACAATACTCTAACAGTTGTTTAGCCATAATTGTATAAACCCCAATTTTTAGACTAATTGTTCTAAAGAATAAAACTTAATAGTCACAAAGAGTAAATTAGTGTTTCTAAGAAATCCTTGTCATTTTATCATATAGATTAAACTTTGGTTTATATCAGAACATTAGTATTTCACCTTAGGAAAAAACCTTAAATAGCTTTAACTGTGTCACATACATACAACCAACTTAGTTACATGCAAACTTGTTGAAATTTGCCCTTTACTTACATAGGCTTTCTTAGCACTTACTTAGACCCTCATGTATTTTATCACACAAGCACTTTCTTACCCAGAAACATTTCCTTTTCCCTTTTATGGATATATTTCCATATCCAGAACCTTTTATTTCTCTTTCCTGTTGACCCCTTTTTGTTCACATTCTGAAGAAACTCTTATGAAATTTCTGAATTTAGATAAATTACTCCATTTTAATAAGATTAAATATTTTGTTATTTATAGTACTCTAATTGAAACATAGTTGAAACCTGTAGAACCCTTTGTATCTAGAATTGTACCTGTTAGAACATAACTCTTAGTAGCCTTGTTTTTAGTTTAGTGATGACACAAAACAATTTTTTCTACAAACACATTTTAGAGTAATCCCATGCATGTCAACTCTAATTCACTTATTTTCTTTAAAAAAAAAACACACAAGGTATTAGACAAGTGTCCTGAACAGTATTTGCCATCTCTTTCCTGTTGAAGAAAAGTCCTAGAAAAATTGATGTTAGACATTTTATAAACATCAATATTTTATTAGCTTGACCATCTAGAGATTTGTGAGTTATTTTTAAAGACATTTTACATGGATTAGTTTACCCAATTTAAATTGAACCTTTTGAAATCACATGAATTAAAAATATTTGGATCCATTTTTAAATTTTAATTTTAGGAGCACTCAGTTTTGATACAGACAAAACAAAAATGACATCAGACAGCACGACATACACATAACACAAAATCAAAGGCCTTGTAACTTTATAGGTGAGTCTCCATTGCAATGTAACAGCTGTTCAAAAACTCTAGTTGAATAATAAAATAGAACTGATCAAAAAGTCATGAGCTAAAAAACCATGTAGAATTAAAAAAAAAAAGAGTTCTGGAAAAAATGATACGGTCATTAATTACTTTAGTAAAGCACCATAAAATTTACTTTTGCTGGAGTTCAGGTAAGACTCTTTTTGCTCTTTTTCTTTTTTTTTTCATTTGGGATTGAGACAGGTCTCCTACTGAGCCTTCAGGCTTTCTCTATTTACATTCAATGTAAACCTTGAGACTGAGATCTGGATCTGAAAGGGGCTAAAATGTTCCATCAGAAACTTGATGCCTAGGGCATTTTAACCCCTTTTCCTGGTTATCAATTCAGGTTTGGATGCAGAAAATTGTGACACAATCTCCCACTACTTGTGGGGAATGGGGCTACTATATAATACTCCTTACTAGGATATGCCACTGATGGTTGGGTTGGTTACTCCCTCCCCACCAGTGTATGTGGGACCTTGTGGCAGGAGGACTAGGTGGGCTGGACCGGGGAATGAAAGCAGAAACAGCTGAGTCATAGTTGGAGGAGGAGGAGGGATTAAGAAGGGGAGAAGAAGGAGGGTTCGTGTTTGCAGGAAGAGCATAGAAGTGCAAGAAAGAAGAGACTTGAAAATAAGGAATCCCTTTCCATCTGCCTGCTCGTTCATGGAAGCTATGTGTCAATATCTTTGGTAGCCACAATCCACCTTCCCATGGAGCGATCTTTCATCCCTGCACAGGCCAATTTGTGATCGGTAGTCATTCCTTCCCAAACTAACATTTTAACATTTACCAGGAAGGCCATACAGGGAGGGGAGAGGTTAGAGTCAGTGAGTTCTTGCCCAGTATCATAAAATGACCACCAGGGAGATTTCCAGCCATCCGGAGGTGGTGGCTCATTGGGGGGAAACTTCGAGCCCCCTTTGGGAGGTCCTGGAGAGAAACAGGCCTTAAGGGCGGATAATGTAGGGCAGACTCCCAATGGGGACCCTCCCCTAAACTGATTTTCCTCTTCCTAACAAGTTGTTCTACACGATCCCATGTGGACCAGTCAAAAAGATTAGCTGCAGGAAGCCAAGGGGCCACCAGAGTAAAGGTGTCTCAGGCTTTTTCCACCTGTGTATCAGGCCACTTAAGGTTCCTACTCTTCAGCATGAGACTAAGAGCTGAGAGTGCAGGGTCACCATGTTTGGTGTGTGTTTGCCCCATCTTTTCAGGGATGCCCTTACTTCGGAACTCGCTTGACCCAATCTGCTGGTACTTTCGGTTTCGAAACTGCCTCTTCACTTTGGCTGTGGATCAGCCTTGAGGGGCCCGACGTTGGGCACCAAATGTTGGGGTCTTAAGCCCCCTAGCTCTTCTTGACCAGTGACAAGGGAAGGGGACACTCCCCAACAAGGTCAGACCAGGATAGGTAGTGCCGGCTGACTACCCACTTCCAGCCCTCTGGGCGGAGGACAATTAGACACATCAGGGAGACCAGTCACAGCAGGAACTCATTTATTGAGGAAATCACACAGCTTTTATGTAGGGTGGGGGTTAGGCAGGAACCAATTAACTTAAAGTTCAGCAAGGCATGAGGGGGGTTAACAAAGGTGAGAGTCCCATAGGACTATATGGCAAACACAAGCTGATCACGTTCGTAGAACTGTTGTTAACCAATCCTTGATGGTGGTCTGATTTATCATCACCAACCCTTGAAACCACCTTTGAGGCCCTGATACTGCTCACCCAGCAGGAAGTAAGGAGTCAACCTGAATTAGTTAACATGTCATTAGTTCCAACAGATGGGCTCTTTACTTTAAAGAATAAAGGAGCACAAATGGATGAGTGTGTTCAGTTATATACACTGAATTGAACTTTTGGCACTAGGAATCAGAGCGTTTTGTCATATAGCATTAACACATATTATAAAAGTGTGTAGTGTCAAAGGAATAGAACTTCCAGCCTTCAAAAATAGCTTTGTCAACTAGGCAAACACTCTAAAGCCTGTCTCTCTGTTGTCCACCATTGAATACACTGGTAGCAATTTTGAAATAAAATTTAAAAAAGAAGAAAGAAAAAGGGAGCAGTGACCCCTTTTATTTTCTCTGTTTAAATTCAAACAGAAAACAAACATCAGTTCTGTTATACACTAACATCTTCAAAGTACATCATTTGTATAAGAGAAGGACTAAGAACAAAAGTGTCTTTACAGAGATCTAAACACAAGTGAGCAAAGAGCACCTCCTCACACTGCTTTCCGATGATATTCAGGAGGGGCCACTTCATAATCACTGGCACTAAACAAAGTTGCAAAGTTTTTGCCAGATGTTTGAGGAAACCATGAAGATAATTCAGTAATAAAGAAAGGTTCTTCTCATCCAGAGTAGTATAGGCCAACATTGCTCCAATTTGCACAAATAATCTCCGTAGATGTGGTGCTCCATACCCTTGGTACATGGGTGCATCAGGATGTTCTGCAAGGATTTCAGCATACTCTGGTCTCTCAAATTTGTAGAGAAGTTGAGTGCCCAACATTACATTTAAGTACTCTTTTATTCCTGCCACAACTTCTATCTGTGTTTCCTCCAGATTTCTTGTAATTTGCATAATCCTCTAGAATAGAATCCACATTCTTCTTGGCAGGAAGATAAAACAGCTATTTTTGTCTGGTAATTAAGTCCCAGTCATCAACAAGCCATGGTTTTAGTTCTTCAGAAATCTTTACTTTAACTTCAACTCTATTCATAAATGTTTCTTCATTTTCAACAGTAGGATCTAACTGGGCCCTTTTCTTTCAAGGAGTCTGAGGTGTCTCACTGATACTGCCACCATCTCCATTTCCAGGTGTATTCTGTTTGTTCTTTTTTGTTTTCACTTCAACATTTTTCTGTTGCAGACCAGATATCTTCTTTCCTGGAGCAGCCCCTCTCATCTTCCCCTCTGTGTACTGCTGCCGATTGGCTTTTTGAAGTTCTTGCTGTTCCTGCAGATTGGTGTCCACACACTTGAGTACTCTGCTCTCTGGAACCCATTTAATTTTTATTACAACCATTGTAATGTATAAAGTATTTCACTTGTTTGTCATTTATGGCAACTTTAACACACTGTGCTTCATAAAGGAGAGGCCCATGAAAGCACAATACTCGCTCACTACACTGAGGTTAACATTAGCACCAGTCTGCACATAGTCGCCAGCAAGGGGGAATTGCATCTGCCCTGAAGTGGCACCCGCAAATGGAGCCTGGGGCCCTGATGGTGTGACCCTGAGGTGGGGCTTTATGAGACATAGGGAGGAGTTTGGATTTTATTCCGAAGTTCCATGGAAAGTCACAGAAAGATTTTCTTTGGGAAATAACATGAACTATTTTGCATTTTTAAGTTTGCCATGTACAAATTTTTTTTGCCATGTACAAATTGATTGTAGTAGGGCCGAGAGTGGTGGCAGGGACATTGCAAGCAGTTGTATGGATCCCTAGACAGCAAAGAGACTTCCAAAGAGCTAGAACAAGAAAGTCACTCACTCTAGCTCACACACACACACACATGTACAGATATCAATTGGATCATATAATCCAAATGTTTATTGCTAGTTATGCACATCTTTGCATTTTGTACAGTGGTTATTATTCTGTTGACAATATTATAGATAAATATTATAAATAACATATAAATTATATATTATAATTATAATATAAATATATAGTATAAATATAATTATAATTATAATATATATAATTATAATATATATTATAATCATTTGTAATTATAACATATATAACATATATTATATATTATATATGTTATAATCATATATAATATATATAATTCTATATTCTATATTATATATTATAATCATATATAATTATGACATATATAATATATAATTATAATTATAATTATAATATATCATTATAATACATATAATATATGATATATAATATATATAGTTATAATATATAGTTATGTATAATATTTTATATATATTATATTGTATTAAATATAATTAGAAATATATTATATAATAATTATATATGATTATATATAATATATAAATATATTATATATTATATATTATATAATTATAATATATATAATGTATGATTATTTATATATTATATATATAATTATATATTATATATTATCTATAAATATTATATAGATAATATATATATATAATATATATATAAAATAAATGATGAAACACTGGTTCACAAAGTGTTACAGCAATATCTTGTGAAACATGAAGGAACATCAGTTGAGTCTGAGGACATCTGTTTGGAGTAGTGCTGAAGTGGGAAAAATCTATAAATATTCTGTGGTACAACAGAAAATTATTCCTGATAACATCAGAAATATTTTAATGTAGGTGATCAGTCTAAATTAGAAGAGCTTTTTTGTGGAGTTATGGAAAAAATACTTATAAAAACAGCAAACAAAAATACAAAAAAAATCAAATTCTATTAGAAATGCCAGGTTTTGTGTATGAGAAAAATTTTGTAACTAATTATACTCATTTATCAAAGCATGAAGATGTACCTCTTTATGAGTTTAGAATTATTTCCCATTGCAGAATACAGATATAATACTCTTACAAAGCAAATGTAGTAATTAATGTTTGGATTAAGAGCAGACTACATAAGGGAATTCTTGGGCTCATGTTCTTAATAAAAATGACAGATCATTTCATTAATCTATTTTTATTGGCCACCTACAGCATAGGCACTTAGATTTTTGTTTAGAAATTATTTTCATGTTTTCTAAGGTAGTTTGATAGACTTCATTTTTTAAATTAAAAAAACAGGCTTATTGAAGGATATTTTTATACTCTACATCTTCTAATATTTTTAAATTTGAAGGGGTTTACAGTGAATTTTCAAAAATAAATATATTTGTAAGGACTCAAAGTTTCAGGAAAACTTTCCAGAATTTGCCCAGGAAGGAAGTACAGAAGGAAGGATTTGGACACAGATCCCTTATACTCAAAGCTGTTTCTCTTTCCCTAAATTGAGTGTCTCAAGTGATAGAAGCTGACATCAAGAATAAATGTGGAACCCTTCCCCCTTTCTAAAGTTAGATCCATGTCACAACTCATCAGTATTAGAGTCTTACTAATGCAAACATACAATGTTTTACTATCATATGAGGATAGGCTTCAAAGAAATATCTTAGTGGTGTTACATTTATTGCCTTATGCTTAAGTAGAATCACACACATTACAAATATTAAATTTGCTTATCTTGTCTCCTTCCTCTGAAAATTTAAGTTTCTAAATATATTTAGTCAAGTGAGGGAGTGGGGTAGGAAAATTGCTAGGGAAATGAGTTAATGGATTTTATTTGAAATCAGTCAGTTATTTAAACACAGTGACTATGGAGGGTGGAATGTTCTGTGTATTTAGGCAGAAACCCAAGGCAAAGTGGCTCAGTTCACCCAGTTGCAGAGCATGCACTTCCAGAAGTAGCACAGACTTCTACATCCTGACCAGCTTAGATAAAAGGACACCACACAAATAAATCCTTGCCTACAAAGGAACAAACAGGAATGTGGGAAGGGGAATGACACAGAAAGGGAAGGATGTGGAATGGTGAAGGATATCCCAGCTGCAAATTCCCAGTGGGTTGACAGGATTACCTGCATGTCCTTCAGGAGATGATATGTAAAGTGAGTGACAGAGCTGAAGAGCAGCTTGAATCCTAGGAGTTGTGGGTGTGAGACCAGGTGTGGCATTCAAGGTAGAACAACCCAGGAACAAAATAGGAAAGAAGAAATGACTTTAGGGTTTTCTTTGTCTTTCTTTTTTTGTGTGTGAAGCCAGGGGTGGAACTCAGGGCCTGGCACATGCCAGGAAACTGCCACACCACTGAGGTCCACCCTGAACCAAGAAATGATTTTAATATTGGAAACGACAAAGACAAGAGATGTCCTAACAAGCTGCTGGTCTATAAGTCAGGGGTGCTGTAGGATGTAGTGTAAATGAAAATCAGTATTTATTAGCACCCTGAAAGTATACTTACTTAACAAAGCACTGCCTGTTCCCTCCCTCCCTTCACAATAACACTTTTCACTTCTGTTGCAATTTAGAAAGTTCTATTGGAGGTGTTGAGGGGGCTGTATTTCAAATCCTCTACCATGTCCCACAGATATGGAGAACCCAGTACCTCCATGTACTGAGTGCTCACTAGGCCTCTAGGTCATTGTCACCACTGCAGCCAAACCAATATTGAGTGCATATCATGTGGCTCAGGGCCAGGTATTCAATGTACCTCACACAAGTCCAGGCACACAATGACCTATGAGAGGGTGACTAATATTTTTCCATTTTACAGATGAGGCTGAAACACAGGCATTAATTCATTTGCCTGAGATGGTGCAGCTAGAAAGGTGTAGTACTGGCATTAAAACCTAGTGTGTATAATTGAAGTGCCTTCTCTGTATCATTATATCTGCAACATAATTATAAATCTGTGGGCTGGGGTGGAAGTCAGGTGTAGGCACATATTCTTCAGTCTCTATCTGACCCAAGACCAAGGGAAAGATGAAATGTCCTCATCATGGCTAGCTCTAGAATGACAAGAAGATCCTATGTAACTTCTTTTTTTTTTTATTTTTGATTCCCTTTCCTTTTCATCTTTGAAACTTAGTCTATGGCAATGAAGAGAGCAATGGCACTTTATCTTTTGAATCAAGGTTTTTTTTTTTTTTCTTTTTGTACTGGGCATTGAACTCAGTGGTACTCCACTGCTGAGCCACATCCCCAACCCTTTTTGTATTTTATTTAGAGACAGGGCCTCACTGAGTTGCTTAGCTCCTCACCTCTGCTGAGGCTGGCTTTGAAGTTGAGATCCTCTTGCCTCAGCTTCCTGAGCCACTTGGAATCACAGGCATGCACCACCACACCCAGCAAAGTTTTTTCTTTTGCTTTTCCTTTCTTTTTTTCCTTCCCCCTCTATTTTTATCTCTCCATTTCTTGCCTGCTTTCTTTCTTTCTTTTCTTTCTTTCTTTCTTTCTTTCTTTCTTTCTTTCTTTCTTTCTTTCTTTCTTTCTTTCTTTCTTTGTTTTTTACTGATTTTCAGCTTTTCACAAAGTATTCCTTAAAAATATCACTCCCAAACTTTTAAATGTAACAGGTCCCTGTCTTTTAATTATTGTACAACACTTAGGCAGAATGGATTATGGCCCTTTGTATTCTGTTGCTGACACTGAGCTTTCATATCTCCAAAGATATTCTTCAGTTCCAGGGCTTGGAAACTGTAGGCCACAGGTTGCCTTTTGACAACTGCAGCCTTCAAAGTGACTCAAGCATTACAAAACTGTACCTGATACACATTTATCAGACTCAGTAAAAATAATCTTTATTTTATATAAAAATGCCTACAGTTCATACAATCCCATTTGTCCCAGAAGAAAAAGAGGTGGAAATGCAACAAAGGAGCTCATTACCCTTGTGGTGGGCAGCCCCTCTTCTGTGCTGGGTGATGGGGTGTGGTCATGTGACCCCAATGTGGTACATTTGCAAGGCACTTAGCAAATTACTTGTTTACTAAGTCCTGCTAGTAGAAGAAAATGCAGGCAATAAATAAAACAATATTTTAGGAAATATCTATGGTTCTAAGGGACTGTACTGGTATTATGCCACCCAAGAAACACCAAATATTCCAAGTCCATGGTACCTGGAACTGGCTATGCTTTTCAGAGATTTATGGTTCTTTCAACAGCTGCTAGAAACCCAGTGAGCTTTGGAGGTTCAGGGGTCTGTCCTTGCATCCCAGAGCTACTGAGCCAAAGAACTCTTGTCTGCTCTCATCATCTGTCTCTCCTGCTATCTTCCTGGAAGATCTTACTGTCTCCCATTCATCCTTCTTGCTCAGTGTACTGGGCATTGGACTCAGTGGTGCTCCACTGCTGAGCCACATCCCAGGGCCTCACTTGAGTGCTTTACCACTGAGCTACATCCTTTGCCCCAACCTGAACAGCATGGAATAGTTTTATTTTTTTTAATCATAGATGGGCACAATAACTTTAATCATTTATTTATTTTTGTGTGGTGCTTAGGATTGAACCCTGTGCCTTACACATGCCAGGCAAGAGCTCTGCCACTGAGCCCCAGCCCCAGCCCCACCCTGTAAATTCTTCATCAGCGTTCTTCATCCAACTCATTTTCTTTCCCTGCACCTGCTTCCTTTCTCTTGACTTTCTTCATTTAACAGTACTACAGCCTCACTTAATTGAAATAGAAATTCTTCATAAATTCTTCCAAATCCTGCGGTGTAGAGAATTTTTAAAAGACACAGATGATAGAAGATCAATGAAGGAATTTCCCATTGCCCTCTGTCCAATCCCAGGGTGAATTGATGGCTGTTAATGACTCCCTGGCTTTCTTTCCCATTCATCTTCCTTTTCAGACCCAAGTTCTTCTGGATTCTTGGGTGGTTTAATTTTTGTCTCTTTACTACTGTGGTGCTGTCCCTCCCTTACCTCAATTCTTCCAAAATCTTTGCAGTGTCTTCTGTATTGACCTTAATGACTTCAGTGTCCATCAGACTACAACATATCATTCATTCATTCTGCACCAAATGCCTGGCCCCTCAAGTGGTGCAGAGATGAACATCAACACTCTACCCCTCCCAGATGTCCTCTTGGTTCCTTGAGTTTTCTCTCCTCCAGTGACTTTCACAACTCTGTGACATATCAGCACCCCTTGTGAAGGTTTGGCATGCAGTCGATTATCTTCAAGGTTCTTGCATTCCCAGATGTCTCTGAAGGACAATTGCAGTGAACGGCTGTGGCTGCTCACAGTGAATGTGCCCTTTGCTCTCATCCCTTCTGCCTTGGAGACCCTACTTTGACTCTTAGCCTGGACAATCGGCAACCATTGCAATCATGGGCATTTGTCTGACAGTTTCCCTAGGAATACCTTGTCCATCCTCAACCTTAGGGACTTGACCACATTTTCCTCTTGTCTGATCCCTAGTTCCAGCCTATATAACTCTGGGGATTGGATCCACTTCAAGGCCCATCACCCAATCTCAGCTGCATTCACAGATACTGGGCTGTGCTTTGGCTTGTTACCAGTGAGCTACAAGGTTGTTCAAAACTCCTGATTCTAATGCAACTTTCCTTCTTCACACATCTCTGCAAGTAACCATGGAGTATCCTCCATCTTCTTCTCACCAATAAACTTCTACATCAAATCACTCTACTTCCATTTCTTTCAGTCCAGACTTTCAAACCCTTGCCATTTGCCTTTGGAAAATCCCTCAAAAATTTTAAAGATCCTTAAAATATTCCTAGTTACTAAGTAGAAACCTTTTCTACATTCTCATTCTTCTGTGTCCTGTGCTGGTCATGCTGCTGATAAAACTTCCATTTGAAATTATTCCCTTGTCTTCTGCTTTGACTCTTCCTTTCTCTGTCAGATCCTTCCTGCTTCTTCTGTGATGGCTTCACTAGGTTCTCTCCTGGAACCTGACTGGTTTATTCTCAACCATCTAGGAGCTAAAATCATAGGGAAAAATTTAAAAATTCCAATCCTTAGTGTGGAAAAAACCTAAAGATCCCCAATGACCAGGCTCCTTCCCCACTGCCCTATGCTCCACCTACACTCATTACTCAACTGGACCCAGGTCTCCTGGTTGGATCTTTGCATTTTCTGCCTGATAGACATTTCTCCCACAAGTCCTTGGCCTGCATGATACCCAGTGAGATCTTTGGCCAGTTGCTCTTCTCGAGTGGGTTGTGCACCCTCTGTGGCCCTCGTTATCATGGCACTGTGACAATATTCTCTTGCCTTTTTTCCATCAGAGTATAGGCTGCCTGACTGCAGGATGGAGGAATTTTTCCCTTTTGTCTCCTGTTACAATGGAGGCTCACAGGATCGGTATTTAATGAAGGGAGCAATCACCATCTCTGTGCTAATGAGATCATAGGAACTTGTACACCTGCATTTCCCCCAACACAGTAACCTTGTGCCAGGTCATCATAATAACTCAGTTCAAGGATAAATCAATTTATATATTAGATAGACAGGCAACTTTTAGTGTTTTCTTTTTGTTAATCTGATACTTGAAAAATTCTGTAGGGAACAAGTATTGTTTTAGTTAAAACAAAATGATCTATTTAAAAGAACCTATCTTGAAAAAAAGTCAAATATTTTCATACTTTATTATTTAAAACTCATTTGCTTACAGATATCAAAAACCTAAATCAAACTACGTTAAGCAAGAGGGGATTCTCAACAAAGATTCTGGTGTGTATGCATAGTGAAAACAGACATGTGGGAATGCTTTTTAAATCCTAGACCTAGGAACCTGGTTGCCCTAATACTCCTGACTCTTCTTCCTTCTGTCCAGGCATAAAAAGAGTTGGCAGAGGACACTTCCCACATTTTTTTATATCTTCAGTCATGCAGAGACAAAACTTCCGCTTTCATTTTTAATCCCAATTTCCAAAAGAGTCAGTTCCTGCTTTGACCACCCAAAGAGGGGAAATCACATTACATGGTATGATAAATTTCATATAGGAGACCTGTTTTTAGAAATCAGAATGCAGCTACTAAGATGTAACAGACAATAGCAAACAAAATACTGTCTGAGCAAAAGGAAACACTTTTACTCAGATCCATCTCCTGCCCAGAAATTTCTCCCATTATCAAAATGCTTCTCATTCTTCAAAGCTCAGCCATAATGACTCTTTCTCTGTAAAACTTTACTGATCTCCACTCACCCAAATCAGGACTATTTCTTCTTTTATCTTTATTCTGTCTTGTTTTGTGATTTTCTATGGCTGCACATTAATAAAAGTAGGATATAAAATTAACCCTGGCTTTAAAAGTCAAATCCTACTGATATTGTAATTCCCACACAATAAGTTTGGACAAGTTATTCACCTTCTGAGTTGGTTTTATTTAAAAAATAGGCATGGTTACAGTTTGAACCATAACTGTCCCCCTGAAGTTCTATTGTGATGAAAAATGTGGTCCCCGGGGATGCTTTCAGGGGGGTGGGATCTTAGAGGTGGGGCCTCATGACTGTATGTCACTGGTGGTTGTGTGCACTGGAAGGGGACAGTGGGACACCTATCAGTTCCCTTTCTTCTTTGCTGCTTGGCCATTTATTGAGTGGTTTTCCTGCACCACACATATATGTTCTTGCATGATGCATGCCCTTCCTCTCATCAGGGGCCCCAAAGCAGAGGGTCTGCCTGATCCTGGACTGCAACCTCCAAAACTGTGAGCCAGAAGGCACATTTCCTCTTTATAAGCTGATCATCTCAATATTTGTTGCAGTAATACAAAGTTGATTAATAGGAGTGGAGGTCAGAGTATTATCTCATGTGCTCCTGTGAGCATGAGAGACATTGCTTGGCAACCCCTTGCTCCTGCCTGCAGCCCAGTAGGCACTCAGCAATACCTTGTTTTCTTCCTTTCATAAGCTTCTGGGGGACAAGATTTCCCACTGTGTTCATCAAATACTTTAAAGTGGTCTTCATCAAACGCCTGTTGAACCAAGCTCCTTTGTGTTTTTTCCAGCCAGATATTTTTATTTTTAAATATTTCTTTAGATGTTGATAGACCTTTTTTATTCATTTATGTGGTGCTGAGAATTGAACCCAGTGCCTCACACATGCTAGGAAAGTGTTCTACCATGGAACCACAACCCATGCCACCCCAGCCAGATTTAATGAGCTGTATGCTCATTTGCTGAGGAATTCAAATTGCTTTGCATTGATGAATGCAATCTCCATAACATAGGCTTTTTGCCTCCTTTTCACACCTGAGGAAACAGGTGCAGAAAGATTGAGAAACTTGTTGGAGGTCAAATTCTATTAAAGAACAGATTGAGGCTGTAGTTGTAGGGCCCTCCAATTATTATTATTATTTCTTTTGGTGCCAGGGGATTGAACCCAGTGGTGTTCTGTCACTGAGTTACATCCCCAGCCCTTTTAACTTAATTTTATTTTCAGACAGGTTCTAAGTTGCCCAAGCTGTCCTTGAACTTTTGATCCTCCTGCCTCATTCTCCCAAGATACTGGGATTACAGGTGTGTAACCACTATGCCTGCCTGAAAGTTATATTTCCAAGATACTTTTATACATATTTTTATCTAAATGATCCTCACCTCAATTTTGTGATAAGGACATGACTACATTATCTCTGCTTAATGAATGAGGAAAAACTCCACAGATGTGGCTAGGAAAAGATGGGCATGAGTTTGTTGAAACCCAGTTCCTCAAGCCAGGGCTTCCTCCTGCTGTACAGTTACAATTTGGGAGGCAACAGTAAATACAAACTTTTGTTTGGTCACAGTGTGGGGTGTTGCATTTTCAGGGATGGGGAGGGTGCATTTTCTTTTAAGCTGGCTTTAAAATGGAAAGGAAAAGAACCTTACAATTTTAGGTCTGGAACACCTCCAGGAAAGAAAGAAAATTTGAAGAAAGAGTGGCATCTACCTGGCAAAAAAGAATGTAAGAGTCTCAAATCTGTGTCCCTCATGGACAAAATCATTCTCTTTTTCCTTTGGGAAGGGGTTGGAATCACCCCAAACACTTGAGAACTGCAAAAGTGGTAGTTTTCTCTTCTTGCTGTGAGTTCTCAGCACCTTTCCCCACCCTACCTGCCATAACAGCCTCATCACCCTTAGCCTCATCTGAGGTTGGAAACAGTTCCTTCTATTGATCAAATGGAACCAACCAATAACTGTCCCTTCTGGATTTCTGCACATTGAGATGTGTACCTTTAGATTCTGCTAGTTTCTCTCAATTTTTTGAGTTCTACCTATCTTGTCTTTTCTGACTTCAAGGATCTTTGCTCTTTATATGATTCCTCTTTATTAGAAATTTAGTTGTATTGTTTTAATTGGCAGAGAATATCTGAGGAAAAAAAAACCTTTCAAAAGAATAGCAAATCTTACCCTAGTATCTAATATATAATGAATGGAAATGACCAATTTTTAATCAAACTAAGCAATAATGGCAAGTACATTTAAAATTTCTATTAGAGAAAGCCCACTAGTTTTGGAATAAATGTACTCAATGTACAAAAGCATAAGTGAATAAAAATATAACAAAAGAAAATAAAACCATAGTACAAAAAAATTTAAAAAGTTTGAAATGAATTTAAACAGGGATGTTCTTTAAAATCCTCCAAATATTCAACAGTTACTAGGTTTGACAAACAATTTGTTTGAAAATGAAAGCCTATTTCTGTAATGTAAACTCCATAAAACTGCCTGTTAAATTCAAACACTTGACATAACTGGTATTGAAATACATAGGCTGTCAATTTCAGAATATCAGGAATTACTCATTTGCTCTCACAGTTATATGAATTAACCAGCTGCATTAAGCTTTTTGGGGAGAGGATGGAATGTATAAAAAAAACAAACATAAATCTCTAAAAAAATTGAAACAGCCAAACTCAGACATCAGTTTTTTTAAGGCAACAAACTGAATTTTACAGTGTATTCTACATTTGCCATTGTCATTTTCCCTTTCCTCCCCACCTCAAATACTCCTGAATTCACTAGTATAATCAACTCTTCACTTTCAAATATTCTTGTACAAATATACTTAGCAAATAGCATATACCTAACATCATTCTGACAGTACTATCTATGGTCAACATACAATTTAGGACAGATTACTATGTATATCATGAAGATTTATCTTTACTTAAAAACAAACAAAAACCATAACTAAACAAGTAGTTTTAAAATTATGAAAACCCACGAAAGAAGATTCGACATGGGTTCTAACCCTGATAAAAACACACTTCAGAAAGACCAACCGTTAATGCTAAATTTCTACCAAACGATGACCCTAAAGTGCCAAACACAAAACAGTCCCTTAGGACCATTCTTTTCTGATAGATAATCTGTCCCTGGCTTGGCCATCTCATCTTTATACACAGAGTCCTACTGAAAGTCTGTAATTTAGTTATTTTACAAGAGAATATTACAATGTAAACTGGACATTTTCTTGATATCAACAGCATGTCATCGAGGGTTTTTGAATTTTTGAGTCCAACAGTTGGTCACAGAGGTCAAGTATTATCAAGGCTCCTTTGTCAGTTCTCCATCAGGTCTGAGTCATCCATCCTTCAAGGATATGCAAGACTCAGTGGTTTTCAGAGGTAGAGGCCTTGGGCCACTTAAGACACTGATGAAACAGGACTCTGAGGTGAAACCATCTGGGTGAGAACTTGATCCAGCCACCATTGGGGACCATGCAAATGTATCTCAATCCAGCAGGGTGTGCTAGTGACATCCTGGTGCTGCTATTGTGCTCCCAAGCCCTGAAAAAAAAACACAGCAGGGTCATTTAGCTTGATTAACTCAGTGATCAACTTATGAACTAAAAGGAGTTCACCTAATCAGGGACTGACTGAAGTGACAGACTGTTCCCACAAGAATAATGCATATGCACACACACCATCTGGCAGGTGAACTGTGGTAGATGGTGCTGGTCAACTGAATTCCATCTATGAACTCCAGATTAAGAATCACTAGTCTTGGGGTTGGAGATGTAGCTCAGTTGTTAGAGTGCTTGCCTACCATGCACAAGGCACTAGGTTCAATGACTAGCCCCACAAAAAAAAAAATACTAAAAAAAAATAAAGGAATCACTAGTCTTGGGGAATGAAAGTTTTTAAAGACATTATAAAAGCCTAGAAAAAGAACATACCACCACCAAAAGTAGAAGACAGAAAATAATTAAAAGACATTATAAAGTTGTCTTAATAAAGATACTTTTAAACTTTCATTTTTATTTCCCATTCCATTCTGATAGTAATGTAATAGCTTTTTTGGGGGGTGGGGGGTACTGGGGATTGAACTCAGGGGCACCCAACCATGAAGCCACATCCCCAGCCTTATTATGTATTTTATTTAGAGAAAGTGTCTCACTGAGTTACTTAGCACCTCACTTTTGCTGAGGCTGGCTTTGAACTCTCAATCCTCCTGCCTCAACTTTCCGAGTCGCTAGGGTTACAGGCATTCATCACTGCACCCAGTGACCAAAGCTATTTTTAAATTCTCATTTTATCATCAATAAAATAAGGAAAAGGCTTTCTCAGACACTGACACCATTTCTTCCCTGTTAAGCCACTTAAGGTCAACCTATCAACACAGACTTCTTGATCTTTCAATCTCTAAGCAAACGGGCAATAATACATGTAAGTATCCCCAAAGTTGTGACTGACACCTAGCCACTAAACAAAATTATTCATTTGTATAAGAAGGCAGATTGCCAGACAGTTTCAAAATCACTGAATCAGGGCCCTAAAGTCCATAGAACATAAAGAGAAAAGCAATACTGCCACTTTAGAGCTCAAAAACATGTTGGCATTCGTGGACAATAGGGCTTGAAGTTCTGATAGACACCTGTTTTCTTAGGTGTACCAGAGAAGACTGGGTTCGCCTCTGCTACCTGCCTACTTCTGTAGTTTCATGAAGTATAGCTGAGTATGAGGACTTTTGGGAGCAGTGATAAAATGTAAACTCTATCTGCTATGTGTACACAGATACATGAACTTGAACCTACATCAAAATACACTAAATGTATTGTGTTGCTTTGTCTCCATCAGATGGTAGGTTCTGAGAGGGCAGAGACCGTATCCTGCACAGTCACTGGCAATGCAGCTCTATAAAAACACACGCAACTGAATGGATCTGGATTTTTCAGATATGGGAGAGTTTAAGGTGAAAACAATTTATGAAATATATGCTTTATATTACCATCCTAAAATGGTCAACTTAAAAATGGTGCAAGATTGGCTATTAATGTTGGTTATATTAATGTCCAGAGCATTTCTCCAAGATGCTAAGTGAAAGAGGGTAAAGTATCCAGTCGCTGTGATAATAAAGAACAACCACAAAAAAATAATGCTGTGAAAACAATCTACAATGTTTTTGTTGCTAATATATGAGGATACCTTGCAATGTCAGCAAGAGCTTTCAGTACAATTTGTTTATCCTCAACTCTCTAAATCCAGCTTTCCAGCTATATCCATCTCATGGCATAAGCCCTTTGGTGCTAGTGCACAGTGCATGTTGTTTTAATAAAATGTGTGAGACCACAGGCATCCTGAAGCTAGAGACTATAGGTCGTCTTCATCTGTGTATTCCTTCTCTGGAATAGTGCTAGAATTTTGGCTGAAAGAATAAAATCTGACAAATTTAGAATGTATATCTGTGCATTATCAATACCTTCTATTAGTGTAAAAGGTTTTTCTTGTGTAAAAGTACATTACTAAAATTGTAAAAGTGAAATAGTTAAAACTGATTGAGTGATTAATATAAAATGAATCAGAAGAAGAAGCTAATTGGAGTATTAGAGTTGTAAATCCTTCCAGAGTGGTCATTCAATAATAATAGATTCATGAGGGATCTGTAGAATAATTACCACAGTCCTGGCTCCATCCACCTTCATTTTACATATAAGAAAAATGAGGCCCAGAGAAGAGTCCCTGCAACTTCCCCACATAGTTAAAATGGCAGCTAGAGGCCAGGTGGGTGGCATATAACTGTAGTCCCATGACTTGGGAGGCTGAGGCAGGAGGATCACAGGTTTAGGGCCAGCCTTGACAACTTAGTGAGATCCTATCTCAAAATTTTTAAAAAAGCAAATCAGTGAGAGGGAGAACCTGTATCTCTTCACTTGAGTGCTATTCTTTGCTACAAAGTAATAAAAAGAAACAAACAGAAAACACTTTAGGCAAATCACTGTCATTATTCTAAAAATCAACTGAGGCAAAAATGCCAAGTCAAAAATTAAACACTGAGTGTGAAAAATGAATGAAAAAAGGTCTTTGTAGTCTCATATGTACATGGCATATAGGTCATTCTCTGAAAGGGGTAAAACAAAACAAAACAAACTCTCTTTATTGTTAAAGAAGTGTCAGACTCAGTTGCAAAGAACCACTGAACTGTAATTTGAGCAAAGAAAGAGTAAGAAAGCATATTGAAAATCTGCTAAGATGACTTGAAATAGGAAAAAATGGTATTTGGGAACAAACATGTTTGATCTAAAGGATGATGAGCAAAGTAAGTATTCAAAATCATCCACAGTGATAAATACATTACAAAACTGGTTTAACAACTATCTAGGCAAGCTTCTGAAGAGAGGACTTTGGAGGGTGACTTCCTCACCCCAGTCTGCATTAGTCTTGTTTCTAAGAGGCACATGGGATAGAAATTTATCTTTGAGAATTCAGAGGTAAGTCAGTTTCTAGAATAAGTCATGGACTCATGAAACTCAATCAGAAATTAATTTCTTTTTATATTTCAATGGCATTGTAAAAACTTTCATTTCTCAGAGGCAGGAGATAAGGCAGCAGAGCAACCAGTTACTACAAGCATGTCTTTAACCTTCTCCTCAAAATTACAATACATACTTACAGTTAAGGTACCTATCTATGAGCAAGTGCCTTAATAAATTTTGAACTATATGAAAATAACAAGATATACTAGAACCACAAAAACAACAAAAACCTGACTAATCAAAAATAATTTCCACTGTGATGAACACTTATTTTTACAAAAAGATCATGCACTTATCATTGAACCAAAAGTAATGAGTGTTACAAGTATAAAAGTACTAGACTAATCATAAAAGTAATAAAAAAGAGGATATATTTACTCAATTACTCTTAAAGGACAAACATTTAAATTATATGATTAAATACATATTGTATTATAATAGTATTACAGTAGCTAAAATAGTGCTATCTGCCTAAGGAAGAGGCTATTGAAGGTTACTGCTGTTGAATTTTATCACAAGTACTCCTATGTCCCAATAATATTTTCTTAGAAATTCACATTCTGGTTAAGATTTAAAAGTCCCTAGATCAGTAAATCTGCTATTACTGACATGTATAAAGAGGGAGGACACAGACATCATGATGTACTCTAACAAGGCACACCAAAATGCACTAAACCCAACCTAGGCAATCAGAGCTCACTCACCTTCACAAAGCTCATGCATATAAGACATACATTTGTGAACTCATAGACGGTCTTGAAACAATGGTTCACAAACTGTGCCAACAACTGAGCAAATTCTTGGTTGTTAAAATTTTTCCAGCTGCACCCACTAGGGATCTTGCAGACAGTTGTGGGGTGAAATCCGTGATGGTAGTTGCAGTTCCAACTTTGCATGAATATACTACTGTCACTGAGGCATTCAGCATACACCTCCCCTCCAACATAGTAAAGATGCACTCCTGTAGGAAGACAGACCATTTAGTTACTGCCATCTTTTTACAGCTGAAAGGCACCTGTGCAACCTGAACACAAATGTATACATTTATATGGATTTCAACTTTGGCAGCATAGGCAAATATTCTCTAAGTCCTGCACAACTGACAAAATCTTAGTTAATATAATATCCACATGTCAATAAGAACATCAAAGAGGTTTCTATAAAATAAAAGAACAAGTATAAAAATATAACAAAGTATAAAATTTCCATTTTGGGTTTTTTTGGGGGGTACTGGGGGTTGAACCCAAGTATGCCTTATCACTGATCCATATCCTCCACCCCCCAACTTTTCAAATTTTGAGACAGGGTCTTGGTAAGTGGCATAGGGCCTTGCTAAGTTGCTGAAGCTGACTTTGAATGTGAAGCCTTCATGCTTCTGTCTCCCAAGCTACTGGGGTAACAGGCAGGTGCCACTGTACACAGTTCATTTTGATAAATCATTAATGACCTACTTAGCCATGGCTGACCATGTATGCTCACTCTAAAAATATTGTACAATAACACTTGGGCTTTGTGGTGGTAACTTCTATGTATTCAACATATGTCTCTTGCATGTATTTTGCAGGAAAATATAGAGAAGGGAGACCAAAAAACTAGAACTATAAAACTGAAGGCAGAAGCAACACTGCTGAGAACTGAGATAGAAAGGATAGTAAAAATTTTTTAAACTAAAAAGTGGCATGCTATGTAAAATGATAGCTTACCAAACTACCACCTACTACAAACTTCTTCCTGTGATACCCAGAGCACTAGAAGTATAGGAAATTGACACAATGCAGACTTTAAAAGAAGAAAGAGGGGGGAAAGACCCCCCCAACAAAGTCCCATGCCATTAAGGGAGATTACACATGCCACCCAGCAGTCACAGCTTGTGTGGTTTTAAATGAGCCATCTTTCAGGTAGCTGCATGGCTTCGACACTGTACTGTGACTATCCCATCTGAAATACTAAGTGTTGTTTTTACATGTACACTCAAGGCAGAAGATGTCTGTAACAAACAGTTGCTGAAGTAGAAACCCATTTTTCACCTGATGCAGTAGAAACTTAAGAGAAAGACATTCATTCCCAATAAGAAAAATGATAAATTTCATCTTATAAAATTTAGAAAGTAATAAAAATATAAATAAGCAGAAAATGTTACTCCATTTGTGACATGGAGAAAATGATTTTTAATAATCTAAAACACCATATTCAGTTCTGGGTATCGTTAAGCTTTCTTTGCAAACATTTATGCATGAATATGATCTAATCCATTTAATTTACAGTTCTCCCATGAATAGACCATTGTGTTTATGCTGATTTTCTGCTGCTATAACAATGCTATGATAAATGTCTCTGGACAATTTGTAATAACATTCTTACTAGAGATTCCTGGATGTTAACACACTAGATCAAAGGCTTTGACTCACTTTGCCAAATGAATTTCCAGAATGCTTGGATCAGTTTGCACCCTCACCTGCATTGTTTAAGTCCCTTCCTCCTTTTATCCAGGCAGAACTGAACCTGAGCTTCAACAAAAGCCAAAATTTTCTAATGGATTGCTGAAACATGGTGTAACTGTTTTAACCTGTGAAAGGATACATATGTGGTCCTCTATGCTTCTCCCTTAAACTCACTGTCCATGTTCTTACCTCTATATCCTACCATGGTTCTAGCTTTCTTATTATTTTTTAAAGAACTGTGCAAATAGAGGTAGAAAATTAATAATTTATATCTTATCTTCTATATTTTTGTATTTATTTTGGTTCATAATATATTTTTTACCCTAAGGAAGTTTGAAATACTTTTCAATTCTACTACATTGCTTTTTATGCTTAGAAAAAAAATTTACCTCTTTGATCAAATATATTTTCTTCTCACCTTTTAATAGTTTGCCTTTAAAAAATACTCAGTAATTCATTTGCATATATGGTACAGGGTCAGGATCCTCCACTTCCCAACATCTGACTGTGTTACCTAGAACTGTAAGAAGACAGTTCATTTGATATGCTTCTCAACAACCTTAAATTTTTTATGCAGTCTGAGTTTCTTCTCCTCTTTTGTTTATGATTTACTTGTTGTTTTGTAACATTTTACTAACCCTGGTGTCAACAATTTCTTTATTTTTCATTAAATCTTTTAGTTACCTACTCTCATTTTTTATTCTTCCAGGTAATACTGAAAACATATTATTCAAATCTCAGAAAGCATCACATTGTAGTTTAATTTGCTTTAAACTACAAATTAAGTAGGAAAAGCAAATACCCTAAAATGCTTTCACAATATTAAGTCTTCCCTTTAAGAAAAACAGACTGCCTGCTTGTTTGAATTTTATTTCTCTCTTGGTAAAGCTTTACTATCTTTGTATAATACTCAGTATAGTTTACATTATTTTCAAGAAATTTATTTTTTCTGTTGCTAGTAGGACTGGGACTTTACCCTTGCTTATATTTTTAACTAGATATTGCCAGATTAAGGGAATCTAACAAATAAAAAAACAGGTTCTCCACGGGCTTCCAGATAAACAGTTTCCTGTGAACTGACACAGTGCCTCATTCATGATTGGGCACAGGTGAGGGAGAAGGCTAGTGTGCTTTTGTCAGAACTTTGAATTAATACAGGCTTTCTGGAAATCATTTGACAAAACATATCAAGAACGTTTTGCCTACCAATTTCACTTCAAGAATGTACTCATGAATGTTATCTAAATCAATCATATCATCTACAAGTCATGATAATCTTGGCAGACTTCCAGCATCTGAAATTCTGAGCACACTACTCAGGGCTTCTGGAACAACTTTAAGTAATGGCATTCCCAGAATTCTTATTTTCTTCCTAATTTTCTAAGAGGAAATTTTACTATGACTTTTTACTACTTTGGGGGAAGAGTCACCTTAGAATTTAATGAAAAGTAAGTCCCTCTATACCAAATGCAGAATATGTTTAAAAATAATCACAAGATTTACAGACCATACAAAGTTAACTATGCATGTTATAAACCTAACTTCTAGCATTTCATAATTAAAAGGGTTTAGGAATTTTTTTCCCCATTTTAATCATCTTATGGAAACATGTATCAGTTCCTATTTAAGGATTGCTTGGTTCCCCTGCCTCTAGAATGTTAAAGCTTTGTTTCAAATGCCTTTTAAATATCCATTAAATAATCTTAATAATCTTTCTATCTGGCCCATTGTTTTAAATTTCATAGATCATTCTTTTTAAACCTTAAGCTCTGAAAACAATTTCAAATTTATAGAAAAGTCTGAAATATCAAAAAAAATAAAGCAACTGTATAAACATCACCCAGACTAATCCATTGTGACACTCTGCTCCCTTTCCTTTATCATCGGCACCTCCCTCCCCACACACACTGATTCAGGATTGCTTCACCTACAAGCAGATAGAGAGGCAACAGGCATCCTCATATGTGCATACTGTCTTTCTGAAATATGGCATCATGATCCTTTACCCTTAAGTACTTAAATACGTACTTAAAATTAGCTTCACATAATTTTTAGCAATGCCAGTGAATTTGACATTGATATGATATTTTCACCTACCTTTCTTATTTCAGTATTGTCTGCTGTTCTCAATACTGTCATTTATAATAATTTACCACTGTTCAGTACAGGATCATGTCTACTAACAGGTATTATATACAGCTCTCATGTCTTTTAAGTACTTTTAATTTGGAATATTTCTACAATTTTCTTGTTTTTTTTTTCCACAAATATTTTGGGAGAATAAGACTTTATTCTCCTTACTCTATTAAATACAGAGTGCTCTTAACTGTGGGTTTCCCTGATGTTCCTGCAGATGGGCCCAGGTTTGCATTATTAACTGGGCTTGCTTAATGCTATGGCCTTGTCAGGGGAATCACATGTAGAGGTATGTGGTACTTCTTGTCTTTACTGCTGATGACAATTTTAATCCCCTGGCCAGACAGGGGATTGATTAAGTAATTATAAATACAAATTACTGTTTTATCACTGTGCAATCACTGCCTTCTAGTGTCTTTGAGACTAGTAGAAAGTTTGTGGGGAGACACTTGGAAGACCATGCAAATATCCCAATTCTCATAAAAATTTCCCTTTATATTTAGCCTTCATTGAGGATTCTTGCTTAGCTCACAATAGGATGCTTGCCAACTGCTGTTTCTCCACTTTAGCTCTCACTCTACACCAACCAGCCTTCTAAGTCACTATCTCATCTATTTATTATTGGCACGGTCACATGTCAGTATTGTTTTTGAGTGGCTTAAAATTCACTAGTGCATCTCATTATATTTGCCCTAGGTATCTGTTGGTTCTGAATTCACGGATAGAATTTTTTTTAAAAAACTGCCTATACTGAACACTCAGTCATTCACTTAATCTTATCATATGTGTAAAAGTTACAGAACTGTCTCATATCACCACTAAATAATTGAGTCTATTAAAAAGACATTTTAATCTATAGCAAAACAAGATAGCATAGTGCCCTGAAATAGCAAGTCATGATTTCGGCTAATTCACGTCAACAGGATGACAGTCAGAAGACCATATAATCTTTAAATGCAAAATCATCCAGATTATACAAATTTTAGGATTATTTTCAAATTGCAGCACCTGAATATGATTTGTTATTTGATACCTGAACAAATGACCAAGTCTTCCCTGGGAGAACTGTGATAGGAAAGGTACATATATGAAGGGATCAAGCGAAGACTCACCTTTTCCAATGTGCTGCCTTATCTTTTCAATAGTGGAATTCTGTTTAACACTGGAGATCTGCCCAAGGCAGAAACGGTTCTCACTGTGGGAAGGATCAGTGAAACCATCCACCAACACACTTGTGGAGGAGGCATAGAACACTTCATCCACATGATTGCTGAGCTCATAGTAGACAATGGAACACCAGTATTTTGGTTCCTCATAAGCAAATGACTGAACATCTGTAATACAGAAAATGTTCCATCAACTGAAGTTGGTGCCTTGGGCTCTCAAAAACTGAAACTGCATCATAAAACTGGCTTAGGATTATGGAATAGCAACTGTGCTCATATGTAAGCAGGTTTTCTCTGAGGTCTAAATCAGGTACTTCTTACTAAATGAGACATTCTCCTTTAAAAGGAAAACAAATTTCCTCCAATTGCCACCAGAAAGAGAGACTACCAACAGCATTTGCTGAATACTAACAATAAGATACTTGCTTTTTAACATGCAGTAAAGTTTTACTTACAAACAGGGAGAGAATCAATTGGATGTGGGCAAAAGTCTGCTGACTTATGCTCTAGGAAACCCACCAAAGAGGTCAACAAGAAAAGGCAAACATCTCTTCCTTGTGAAAATGTTAGCTGATTGTAGACTTACTCCATAGAGGAAAATTTTTAAAGTTTAAAATTCTTAAAGGAACATTCTTAAATCTGTGTCTACTTCCTGAAATTAGCCACAATTGGCACAGGGGTCACAGGATCCTATTAGTGTGTACTACTATGTCCATTCTTTCCTTCCATCCTATTCTCCAAATTCCAAAACCATGTGAGGTTTATGATTAACAAATCAGAGTTTTAATTTGTTGACATATGTTTGATAAAATGTCCTAGAGAGGATCGAGTGTCATAAAACACAGAATCAATATAAAAAAGATCCAAAAAATTTACTGCTTAAAAGTTGTACATCCCAATTTATTACATTGCACATTTAAGGTTCACAGAAAAATTTAATACAAGGTCCAGAGATTTTCTGTATGTCCCTGACCCTATGAATTGCTTCCCATGCTATCCATGGCCCCCACTGAGGGTAAATTTGTTATAACCTATGAATCTACATTGCCACATAATTATCACCCAAACCCCAGAGTTAATATTTATATGAGGTGTGTGTGGTACTGGAGATGGAACCCAGAGCCTTGAGCAATCTTGACAAGCACTCTACCATTTAGCTACACCCCTAGCTCTTAGAGTTCACTCTTGGTATTGTTCCTTGTATGGGTCTGGACAAATGTACAGCAACACACAGTTGTCATCATAGTATTACACAGATATCATCAAACTTTAAGTACTTAAAAAATACATGCAACTCTGACAAAGTCTGACGCGTGTCCTTTTTATTTAAAAATTGCTAATGAAATAAGCAATCAGTTGCATTTTGACTTCAATTAAAATCTAGAAATCAAATTGCACTTTAACTTCAATTTGCATAAATGTTATGCACATTGAACAACCTGTGCATGTGGGAGTGTGTGGGTGTTCCAGTGAAGCCCTCTAGGAGAGGCCTCTGGGGAAGGGTTCTTTCTATCCAACAGTGTGGCTGTGGCTTCTGACAGACACTCAGGGTCCTCCCACAGTTATTTACCTAAGCTCTGCTCTCTTAAGCCTACTCAGCTTGCCACTGTCAACCTGGAAGAAGGATGGCTCAATCCCCTCAGTAACTGCTATGAATAATACAGAGCTGGAAGTAGAGACCCACACTTCACCAAGGAAGGAAAGAAATGTCCAGTTTCACTTAAGTTTTTTAGGGTTAGAAGAGGAAAAATGTGTGCCTCAATTTCTCTTGGTAATAAAGTTAACAATAAATTCAGCAAGAAGAAGCAAATGCTATTAGTTTCGGTTTCAGTGAGTCATAAATAAGGTCTAGAAAACAGATGGGGTTTATGAATCTAGATTCTAACCGTGAAAGAAATATTTTGGAAGGCCAATTAGGTGAACTCTCCATTTTGAACACCAACTGTGGAACTCCACTTTGCTGGTGCTGTGCCCATTGTAGCTCAGCTCCCCTCTGTCCACGTAAAAGCATCCTATCACCACCAGTTCTAAACGACAAAGCACTAGAGAGCTGAAGAGATGAGTGAACAGCCACACTCAGTCCTTCGTTAGTTAAACAGTCAGTGTCTGCCCATTAAATAAGAGGCACATGTATTATCCACAGAATATTTTCCATTGGGTTTCTCTCCCTGTGCTCTACCTTTCTCTAGAAGTTATCTTTTTAAAGATTAATAAAATTTGTGAGAGAAAGCGATGTTTGGACATATCAACTTTAGACTTTACAAGGGCAGTAAGCAGCAACTCAGTTTACCTCCTCTGTTGATTTCTGAACACAGTGAAGGCACTATCATGTTTGTGTCCATTGGTTGAGAGCCATCCTGGGTCACCGGGTCATCACAAGGCAAGTAAGTAGGTGGGAGAGTATCAGCTACAAAGTTTCAAAGAAATTACATGCTTAAAACATACATTTTCTTTTGTACCAAGATGAAGACTTCAAGTTGCCAATTAACCTTCACATCAAAAGACTAGATACTACAGACACAAGTCTTGATGTACAATTTTGGAAGATTATTAGCATCTGAGAAACTCCTCCACTTTTAATGACAGTTCAGTAGGAGGAGAAGCAACCACTACATGAATATAACAGGAGTTGTCAGCCCATCCAGGACCACATCAGTCTTTGATTCATTCATTCATACATTCCTTCATTTCTTCCTTAATTCATCATATGCAATTCAACATTATATGCAGTTTCTTGTTAACATTTGGAAGTTTCACCCAAGTTTTTGGCACTAATTATACAGAAAACTTTTAAAATTATTTTTTAGTTGTAGGTGAACATGATACCTTTTTATGTGGTGTCAAGGATCAAACTCAGTACCTCTCACATGCTAGGCAAGCATCCTGCCACTGAGCCACAACCCCAGCCCCCAGAAGTCTTATTAATTAAAAGTCTTCTGGAACATGCTTTCCATCACTAATATCTCCTGCAGCCATTTCTGGGAACCATAGTGACTTCAGTGTCCTTAAGACTCTCAACATGGCATTAGTACTGGCAGTTTTTTCTAAACTTCTGCAGAAACACATTCAGGTAAGCAGAGTCACCAGGTGGCTTGGTGTGGTGAGCCGCCTCACCACCATGATAAGATGGCGCTGGTTTCCTGAAGTGCTTTCTACGTAAACAAGCCCATATTTGGTTAAGCCAACTGTTGCAAGTGGGAGCACCTATGAACATAGGCCAAGTGGCAGGAATAGATTGGCTATTGCAAGAGTATAAAAGTGTATGAATTTGGCTCAAGAGGAAGAAGAAGAAAAACCATGGTTTTATAATATTAAGGTCCTGATTAAACTGCTGAAGGAAGATTCCTGTGTCGTGCTTTCTTGCGGGCGAGGGACACGACAAGTGGTGCCGAAACCCGGGAGTCAGAACTTTCAGTGGTCAGGGGGTGCACCGGTAAGTACCACAGGTAAGTGGGGTCCACACATAGCAGGGCGCTCCTCTGTATAAAGAGAGAGAGTGGGAATCGACCTTGCATAGTTGATTAACAAAGATAAATTCAACCGACTTTGTGTAGTCGGTCAGTAAAGATAAATTCAACCGACTTTGTGAACAACAAAGAAAGATATTTTGTTTTCGCTTTCTTTCTGCTTGCTCTGAACGCTGCTTTCATTATGGGCAATTCTCCATCTAGTTCATTAGTACAGCCTTTAGATTTTTTGTTGCGCTCTAAAGAGCTCAAGGTTAAACAGCAGTACTTTAGAAACATTCCTTGTAAGAATTGATAAAGCAGCCCCATGGTTTGCTGTCTCTGGAAGCTTGACTCCTGCCAGCTGGGATAAGTTGGAAAGAGATTTGGATTTTCTTCAGGAGCAGGGACAATTGGAGAAAGGAGTGATACCACTATGGAAATTAATAAAAGGATGTATTCTTGATGGTAGATGTCAGGAAGCTATTCATAAAGGACAGGAAGTTCTTGAACAACTACATGAGGAAAAGTCCGAGGATTCTATGAGTACTTCCAGTAAACATAGTGCAGGAGAGCAGGTTTATGGAACTATTCCAAAGAGGAGACTATACCCAGATTTAAAAGCCCTTAGAACACCAGAAGATACAGGGGAGTCAGAATCAGACGGTGATGAGAAAGTGAAAGAGCTAACGCAGCACTTACGGAAGGTGAGGATAAAAGAAGGGGGAACTAAGAGGCAAAAAGATTTCAGACAAAAGGACTATGAGGAAGAACAGAAGCCAGCTCTAGCCTATGATCCTCCCCCGTATGTGGGAGGGGTTCCGAGCACGGGTAGAACTTTTAACTCTGCAGCTTGGAGGGCTGCCCATGTAGAGTTGAGGTTTGCCTGTCCTGTATTCCAGGACAATGATGGGGGAAGACATCAGGAACCCATAGAGTTTAAAACAATAAAGAATATAGCAGAATCTGTCCGCACTTATGGTGTGGATGCTGCTTTTACTATCACCCAAATAGAGCGGCTCAATAGATTCTGCATGACCCCCTCGGACTGGGCCAGTTTAGTGAAAGCTTGTGTTTCCCCAGGTAAATATTTAGACTGGAGAGCCTTCGTGTTAGAGGGGGCCAATGAACAGGCTGCACGTAACCAAGCTATGGGCAAACCTGCCTGGGATGTGGATATGCTTCTGGGGCAGGGTAGATTTGCCAATCAGCAAACAGGCTTTCCATTAGAGGTTTATGAACAAATTAATAAGATCTGCATTGCTGCCTGGAAAGCACTTCCTAATAAAGGAGAGGTGCGAGGTAACTTAACAAAAATTGTCCAAGGCCCCACAGAAGCTTTTTCAGATTTCATGGCTAGAATGGTAGATACAGCAGGGAAGATCTTCAGGAATGCTGATGCAGCTATGCCTTTATTAAACAATTAGTATATGAACAATGTACAAGAGAATGCAGAAATGCTATTAATCCATTTAAAAGCAAAGACATAGAGGCATGGATGAAAGCTTGTAGAGAAATAGGTGGCCCATTAACAAATGCAGGCTTAGCCGCTGCCTTCCTTCACATGGAAGGACTATTAAAGGCTTTATTAAAGGCTAATGGAGCACCTTTAGAGGTTTCCTCAGCTAGGAAGTTTTTAAAAGCTGTAGAAGACAAAGCCCCTTGGTTTTTAGATAAGGGCTTGTTGGATCAAGAGAAACTATCACAAGAGACAGAAAAAGGCCCCCCTCCTGATCCCTTCCACACAGCTCCATGGCCACCTAGGGAGGGAACACCCATGTCCTTGAAGCAGTCCTCCCCCTAGGCAGAGATCTCAGCAGCTCCATTCCTCAAAAGTAGTAAGAAATAATGTTTTGTGATTTTCTGCATTCAAACCTAACCTGATTTCTCAACCAGGAAGAAAAAGGGTTAAAAAAGTCCTGGGTGATCCTCCCTCCCCCCTGCCTGGCCTTGCTGAAAACTGCAACAGTCTCAGTGGGAAAGGGGGGTAACCTGAAGATAAGAAAAAGAAAACAAAAGGGTGTCTGTTTTAAACTTCTGGACTGCTACACAGAATTAACTCATTTTCCAGGATTCTTGTTTTGTTTTGTTTTTCTTTAATGCTGTATTTTTGAGCTCATAATTTTGATCTTGCATACCTAGGTTAATGATTTTTTTTTCTCTTTTTGATCAGTTCTATTTTTTATTCAACTAAAGTTTTTGAACATCTGTTACATTGCAATGGAGATTCACCTATAAAGTTACAAGGCCTTTGATTTTGTGTTATTTGTATGTCGTGCTGTCTGGTGTCATGTCTTGTCTGCATCAAAACTGAGTGCTCCTAAAATTAAAATTTAAAAATGGATCCAAATACTTTTATTCACATGATTTAAAAGGGTTCAATTTAAATTGAGTAAACTAATAAAAGTGAAATGTCTTTAAAAATAACTTGCAAGTCTCTAGGTGGTCAAACTAATGGAATGTTGATGTTAAACAATGTCTAATATCAATTGTTTCTAGGACTTTTCTTCAACAGGAAAGAGACAGCAAATACTGTTCAGGACACCTGCCTGCTTTCTTGGTTTTTACAGAATAAGTAAATTAGAGTTAACATATATGGGATTACTTAAATGTGTTTGTAGAGACATCTGATTAATTTACAAAATTAAAATGCTCATTGTTAAATAACATCAAGTACTCTTAACTCCTTAAATTCATGGAGTATCATACTTAAACATTATTGGTGCTTTCATAGGTTGGTAAATAAAAAGGGTTTAAACTTGCTTTGTGTCATCACTAAACTAAAAACAAGGTTACTAAGAGTTATGTCTTAACAAGTACAATTCTATATACAAAGGATTCTAAAGGTTTCAACTGTGTTTCAATTAGAGTACTATAAACAACAAAATATTTAATCTTATTAAAAATAGAGCAATTTATCTAAATTCAGAAATTTCATAAGAGTTGTTTCAGAATGTGAGCAAAAAGGGGTCAACAGATAGGAAAGAGAAAATAAAAGGGTCTGGGTATGGAAATATATTTAGTAAAAGGGAAAAGGAAATGTTTCTGGGTAAGAAAGTGCTTGTGTGATGAAATACATGAGGGTCCAAGTAAGTGCTAAGAAAGTCTATGTAAGTAAAGGGCAAGTTTCAACATGTTTGTGTGAAACTGAGTTGGTTGTGTGTATGTGAGACAGCTAAAGCTATTAAAGGTTTTTCCTAAGGTGAAATACTAATGTTCTGATATACACCAAAGTTTAATCTACATGGTAAAATGACATGGTAAAATGGCAAGGATTTCTTAGAAACACTAATTTACTCTTAACTTTGTGACTATTAAGTTTTATTCTTTAGAACAATTGGTCTTAAAAATTGGGGTGTATACAATTATGGTTAAACAACTGTTAAAGTATTGTACTGTGTTACAGAGTCTACATTTTTCTTAAGAAACTAAATTTGGTAAGAAAAAAGTGTCAAGGTAATTGTGAAATGGTTTCTAGTTGTATATGAAATGTGTTCATATTTTTCAGGTATACAAGTTTTAAAGCAGGAAATTTATCAAGCTGTGCTATTCTCCAGATTAAACTTGTCTGTAATGGTAATCTTAAACTTATAGAGAGTAAATTTTAATTGGGGATTTATTTCTATCATTTAATGTTCTATTATGGGACATCTTATCAGTAAGGTATATGTAACATTGGTTACTTATTTCACTGAGATAAAAATTTAAATGTAAATATATATCTAAGAGTTAGTGACAGCCTGATTTGTTTAAAGGTTCATATTGTAGAAGGTAAAAGCATTTTGCTACACAAAAGAAAAGTTAAAAGCTCTCTCAGCCTTTCTTTGATTGATTCCTGTTTTGGATATAATGTTAGACTGTGTTAACTAATGTTTATATGGACTCAGAAATCAATATATATAAACTTCTTAAAATGACATTTAAGAAAGAGTATAATGCATTATAGCAAAAATGGGACAACAATGACTGAGATTGGGGTCCCTGACTTCATGACTGTAGCATGCCTGGTGCCTGGAAGTGTTCCTGTGTAGGAGCACAAGATGCCTAACTGCTGTGGCAGTAACCTCCCTGGGGAGGCTCTGTACAGGAGTCCTATCAGCTCTTACATTGATATCAAGCACACAGCTCTTGGGCAGAAAGAAATTGTTTTGCTAGATAACCAGTGTTTCATCAGTTCCCTTCTCTAGTTCCTGCCCACCTTACAGTAACTTTGGACAGTGGACTTCTTTGAGAACTACACAGAGTTCCTAACATTGCACTTTGCAGTTGTGAGAAAAAGTTATGTAGATAGTCTAGTCTCTGTAACTCTCCTAAAAGCAAAGAATAATGCTTACATAGTCTTTAACTTAATAATAAAACATGTATAAATGTTGCTAACATAACTCTTTAGATCTACATTTCCATCAGAGAGCAGAGCTCCATCTGATCTCAGCTTAATCTTCAAAATCTGTGTTTATAAACCTTTATTTTCTAATACTCCTTTGACCCTCACTGAACTTAAAAATTTGGTCATGCTGGTCAGGACAAAAGGGACAAAAAATTAGATTGTAGGATTAAAACACTTAAGATCTGTAAAGAGTCACGCCTTACCTGAGATAAGGCTCTGCCTCCCACCTTACTGCATGTTAGAGTGACTCCAAAATAAGTCAGACTTCAGCTTATTTAAAGTTATAATCAAAAGATTGGTTTTTTTTGTTGTAAAATTACTATAATCTCAAATAGGGAATATAATGTGGTTCTCAGTCAAAATTCAAAATAGCTATTATACAAGCAGAATATATTTTTACTCTTACTTATTTCATTTTATAAAACTGTTATCTATTAATGTTTTGCAGAAGTAGCTGCTTCAAGAACACGCAACCTAGGTAACTTGTGATAATAAGCCATCACCTAACAAATAGTGGTAACAGATACCAAAACAAATAGTGGTAACTTCCAGAACTAATGCAGACTCCAGTTAGATAAAAGGGTAAATAACTGTAAAGTTATGGACATTAAAGTTAAAGCCCAGTACTCTTACTTTATGACTGGTGAGACTGGCTTGCTGGATGATTAAGATCAAACTTAGAGATTGGAGTACAGAAGGCAAGATACACCAGTATTTTGATCTTTTGCCCTCAGTCAGCCTGAACCCAGGGAATAAGAGGACTTCTCTAAGGAGCACTTAAGGTGTTGTAAACTGTAGGTGCCATCAATCCTAACAACAAGGTTTCATCTTTATTTACTCAGTTACAAAATTTGATTTTGGGCCATTCTGCACCCTTTTATTCTGTACATATAAGAGCTCATACGGCTCTCCCTGGACCTATTGTTGAAGGAAACGCAAGGACAGATGCCGCTACCCACACAATTTGTTTTCTTTCTTCTCTTGACAGTGCTCGAGACTTTCATAATAAGTTTCATGTTAACTCCCAAACACTTCGTAAGCGCTTCTCTATTCCTTGAGCAGAAGCGAGACAGATTGTCTTAGATTGTTCTCATTGTGTTCCATTTCATCATCTCCCTTCTTTTGGTGTTAACCCCCGAGGCTTGCGACCTCTTATGATTTGGCAAATGGATGTAACTCATATTACAGAGTTTGGTTCCCTAAAATATGTTCATGTCTCAATAGATACTTTCTCTGGAGTTATGCATGCCTCTGCTTTAGCAGGATAAAAAAGGCCATCATGTCATCTCCCATTGCCTAGAGGCTTGGGCCGCCTGGGGCCTTCCATGCTCCTTAAAGACAGATAATGGGCCGGCGTACACTGGTCAACAATTCACCTCTTTCTGCTCCACTATGGGAGTGCAACTGACTCATGGCTTACCTTACAACCCCCAAGGTCAGGAAATCGTGGAGAGAGCTCATAAAACAATTAAAGAACTTTTACAAAGACAAAAAGGGGGAATAGGAGCAAGCTGTACTCCTAAAGAGCATTTGTCTTTGGCTCTTTTTACCATTAATTTTTTAACTTTGGATGCACATGATAATTCTGCGGCTGACAGACATTGTTCACCGCCTGCCCCCCCTTTTCTATTTCTATTATCAAACAGTTCAAAAGTGATTTTAAATTGTTCTAATGACAATATTACCTGCCTGCTTTCAGAGTGTTGGAACGGTAGTGAATCTGTTGCTGTGATTGTAAAGGTACCCACCTTTGTACCTGTCCCAGTGGAGGTCAATCCAGATAATTTTCCGTTGGTGAAACTCTTCAGAGAAAAGAGAGACTTTGGCATTACCACAGCCATAATAACTGCTATTGCTGTCTCTGCTGCTACAGCCACTACCGCTGCTCTAGCCATGACCAATCAAGTTCAAACAGCACAAACCATTAATCAAGTCATACAGCAAACTGCACAGGTACTGGAATCCCAGGACCGCGTTAACAGACATATCCTATCAGGGATCTTGGCAGGCGAATCAAAGGATCGATTTACTACAAGTACAGTTGGATGAACTTTTCAACATTGCACAAGTTGGATGCATTGGGAATCATAAACACATGTGTATAACTCCAGTCAGATATGAAGAAGCAAAAAAATCAAAGCCACTTGATTTCCGCCTTTCTTACAGGCAATTGGTCCCTAGAAGCTGAAAAGATGATGACTCAACAATTATTGCAGATTGCGATTTTAAATGACACCCGTGTTAAGTCTGTTACTTTGAGTCAGTTCTCTAGCTGGCTCACCTCTGCCTTTAGTTATTTTAAAGAATGGGTTGGTGTGGGGATCTTTGATGTATTTGTCTTGCAGGTATTTGCCTTTGCCTTTGGTTTATTTGCAAGCTAAGAGTGCGTCAAGCACGTGAAAAGGCAGTGTTAATTCAGGCTGTGTTAGCCATTGAACAAGGGGTGTCATCTTCTGTGTGGTTGGCTAATCTGGCATGGGAATAAGTGACATTTTTAGTATATCTCTGTTAGAGTTAAAATTATCATTTACGCTAGGTGTCTGCAGGGTACTGCTATAATTACTATATACTTTTCTTTGAGGACTGTGTATTTGCATCCTGGGGATTTCTTGTACTAATTAAGGCTTCTATTGTCTTGTAACTTCCACTTTTGATCTTGAGCTATAACAATGATGTTGGAGGAGAGAACTGTTACTGTATGCCTTGTGTTCATTATGGTGCCCCTGTATTGTGCAGCATTGGCAAGTAGGGTGATGTGTTTTCCTACCTCAGGCCTTTGCAGTTGCGTAAGCTGGATAAGCTCCCCCTAGTATGGTTTTCCATACCGCTACGTCTTCATGGACACAGGATGCGAGGCAAAGCACTGCACTTGAGAGTTTTATTTTTGAACCTCGAGGAAGGCATGCCCTATTGCATGTGGGTTTGATGTCCACGTCCCACCCTACAAAAAAAGGCATCAGCTTAGGTGATATCAGGCCCGGAGAAGGCGCCACTCTAGGACTGACGTTCACTATTTGCCACTTTTGCACAGTAGGATAGGGCCTCTACCTTCACCTGTGTTCATAAAATAAAGAAGGGGGAGCTGTGGCGAGCCGCCTCACCACCATGATAAGATAGCGCTGGTTTCCTGAAGTGCTTTCTAGGTAAACAAGCCTATATTTGGTTAAGCCAACTGTTGCAAGTGGGAGCACCTATGAACATAGGCCAAGTAGCAGGAGTAGATTGGCTATTGCAAGAGTATAAAAGTGTATGAATTCGGCTCAAGAGGAAGAAGAAGAAAAACCATGGTTTTATAATATTAAGGTCCTGATTAAACTGCTGAAGGAAGATTCCTGTGTCGTGCTTTCTTGTGGGCGAGGGACATGACAGCTTGGATCATGCCATTTTAAAAAACAATCATAACAGCATTTTAGCTCAAACCCATACTATCTGTCTGAAGAGGACCTGTGCATTTCAGTTTCAACTACTGATGGAAAACATCTGAAAGCTAAAAGAGAATGATTAAAAAGGGAGAGGTTGAGAATCTCTTGCATTAAATCTATGGGCTTTTAGGAATTTTCCAGCCAAGTTTCGTTAAAGTCTAAGGATTTAAAACTGCTAATTTTCCATCACTTTGAGCAACCTGTTAGGATTACCTTCTCCCTATTATTTAAATAAGCACTGGCTTTAAAATCCCTAATAAAATAAGTGGAAATAAATCACTTTATCACAGTTTTAGTTCTAAAATCTTCTGTTTCAGAATCTACATATGTACTCTCCTGAAGAGCTCACCACTAGCTGGAAAACCAGGGTAAGAAAAGTGATTTCTGAAATGACAATACTAGTCCAAGTCTGGTGTTTCCTTACTGTAAAATAAAGGACACCATGGCTTCCCACCAACAACCCTTTGTGGTCACTGGCTCTGGGGAGCCCACCACCTAGCACCATGACAGAGCCTTGGGAACAAACTTTGACCTGAGGGAATTGCATAAGCTGGGAGAAGTCCTTGGGCAACTGTCTAACAGGAATAACCATCACTGCTCCTCCAGGGGTTCTCAGGGATGCTAACTGATGCTCCAGCTCAATCAGCCCAATGCTTCCACCATCTAGTGGCTGAAAAGCAGTGACTCAGTGTCCCAAGACAGGATTACAGGGGTTGCATCTGGATGTCTTTCCCCATTTCTCCTTGTGCTTTACATTTAGCTTCTTCCCTGCAGCTCTGTGGCTGACTGTTTTGCCTCAAGTCAGGAGTCAAGGCAGCCTGCTCTGAGCCTGAATCCCATGGATTTCCACTGTCAAGTTGGGGACAAATTCATTGGCCACCTACGGCATCAGCATGGCTAAGAGAGAGAAGCTCATTACAGCTGGTAGACTAGGATTCCTCCTTTCTTTTTTCTGCATTTCATCTACTTGGCCTGTGTCTTATCCCTGACAGTCAAGGACAAAGTATAAACTCAGGCAATAATCTTCAGGTTTTTCTTTCAGGATCACCCTGGTTGCCACTGCTCTAAAGTTCTCTGAAATGTATCTCCTTACCACCAACCTGCCCACCAAATCCAACAGGTTTTCAAGGGAGAGATGTGGACAGGGAATCACCACATGGTAGTACTTTGATCTTTAAACTAATATACCACCTTCATCCCAACAATTTTGGATTGAAAAACCACAATGTAAAATAAACAGGCTTACAAAATAGGGTAGTAACAAGGGCTGGGGTTGTGGCTCAGTGGTAGAGCGCTCCCCTTGCACACATGAAGTCCTCAGCACCACATATAAATAAAATGAAGGTATTGTGTCCACCTGCAACTAAAATAAATAAATATATGTGTGTGTTTGTGTGTGTGTGTGTATATATAAAACTTTACATATATTTATATAAATAAATTATATATAATTTATGTATAAAAAACAAATCTATATTTATTTATACATATTTTTATATATATTAAAAATAGGTGAGTAACAACTACATAAAATGAAAGCAATATAAACTATGAAACCCTTTTCTTTTTCTTCAGTACTGGGGATTGAAAGTAGAAATACTTTACCACGAAGCTACATCCCCAGATCTTTTAATTTTTCTAAGTTGTAGAGGCTGTCTTTGAAATTGTGATTTTCCTCTCTCAGACTCCCAAGTAGCTAGAATTCTGGGTGTGTGCCACCCACTTGTTTGCTTTTCAATTTTTAAAGGTCCAGGACTGATGCTGAATTTAAATTTATTTAAAAACACTCTAAGTGGCCCAAAAAACATGTTTACCTATTTTCCCTTTTCCAAAATGTTAATGAACTTCAAGTCCATCTTTGATTCTCCTTGAGGTCTACTGGCAAGAAATTTGGTACTATTCATTTTCTGATATTCATTAATTTATAATTTGAAAAATTATAAATTAAATGAAAAAAATAATTTATCATTTATTTTGATAACCATTACACCATCAGTTATTGTCTAAGAGGAAAATAATTGTTTTTTGCCTGTGCTAAGTTAAAAAACAGATAGTTCCTGCATGTCCACTGTAGTCATGATTTATTTTGTTTTTGGGGAAAATAAGCTCTTAATACTTAGATTATCACATATTTATGAGCTGAAAAATATTAGGTATTAAATTTCTCATGCTGTATCTTACATTCCATATAATCCTGTAGCAGATTTGTTCATTTTCCTATTATCTGGCCCTTCAGAAATAAAGCTTTTGAGCATATTGTTTTATTTTTTTTCAGAAGTATGATGGAATCTGCCCAAACCAAGCCATTAAAACACTGACTCTCTTCTCCTTTTACCTTTCAATATCATCTGAAGTTCAAACTACTTTACCTTGTCAAAAAAATTAAACTGATAAAGGCTTCTGAAATACCAATAGAAACCTTAGAAGCTGTGAAAATGTCCAATGACTTTAAATTAAATTATCATCTAGCTAGAGTTTGTTACAATTTTCATTCCAAGTCACCCTAACCCCCTAAATCACCTTCAATAAATGCACAAATAGGTGGTAACCTGAGTCAATCTCCATCTCCTCTACCTTTCAGAAGACACCCCCTGCCAGCCTATTTTAGCAGCTCTTATTTTGCTCAGGAGTCTTTGAGAACTTCCTTTTCCTACTGCCTGCAGGCAGGGCAGTCAGGGGGAAGAATTAACCTTTGCAACAGCAAAGGAGAATGTTATTTCTGCTCCTGCAGTAACCTGATGTGCGGTGATCTGCTCAGCCACAGATGAGCTCAATCAGCTTTTGAAGATGACCTAGAAAGTGAGTCACCAAGGACAGCAAAGCAGCATGTTGCAGATGAACTTGACAAGGAAAGTAACTTTTCTCCTCACCCATTTTCTTTTGGTATGTTGCTGGCAATTGGACCCAGGGCCTTGCACATGATAAGCACATGCTCAGCCACTGAACAGCACTCCCAGGTCCTCACCTGATTGTTAGATGATTGTGTCATTGTTGGTGGAGGCACCTTTTAATAAACTCTGAATACTGAATTACTAGATATCTATAGTGAGATGAACAGATCTTCACATAAACATAACACACAGCCCTCCACTGGCTTCTTTGCCTATGAGATTCATCTAAAGTTGTGTTCCATTTTCTCACATGTAGTATTGCAATTCATTTGCTGATGCAATAATCTCTTCTGCCAATTAATTGTTTCCAGTTTGAAGTGATTATAATGAAGCTACTAGGATCATTTCTTTATTTAACTTATTTTGAAATAATTTCAAATTTACAGAAAATTACAAGAATGGTATAAAGAACTCTTACAGATCCTTTAGATACTCAACAATTTCTAACATCAGTTAGTCTACCCTCCTCCCCTCTCCCCATTCACATGCACATGCACATCCACTCTCCTTCTGAGTCATCTCAGAACAGGTAGCCCATATCCCCTCCATTTCTTAAAAAAATGTGAACTTCCACATGTAGAGTTAACAAAATAGCTGTTTTCAGTTAGATTCTGCTGACATTTGAGTTGTTTTATAGACTGTCTCTCCATTTGGGTCTCTATTCTATTTCCTGATGATTAAACTCACATGTTTTTGACTGAAGGGCAGTGACATTCCTCTCTCCTGTGGGTCAACCTCCAGAAGTCCACCACCTCTGTGTGTGACCAATGCTGTTGATCTCTCCACTTGGTTAACATGTTGTCCAACCCATACACTATCTAGAGTTACAATTCCTTCTTCTTTAATTAATAAAAATCAGTGGGAAATACCTTAAGATTATGTGAATACCATTTCTCATCAAACTTTACCCCAAGTGAAGCATCCATTATTGCTTGAATCAATTTTTGCTACAATGACTGCAAAACAGCGATATTTAATTCTGTTACCACTTGTCAGAATTATAACATAAGCACTTTCCCTTCTCCTCCCTTTATCTGCCCATTTATGACAGTCAATCATCCATATGGAGTCATAGATTCATAGTCAATGAGTTATACTATCACTGTTCTTATCTATTTTGATGTTCATATGGTCTGAGAGTTGGCCATCAGGAGCCCACTCAAGCTGGTTCCTATGTACTTTTAACATGCCATAACTTTTTGAGTATTTCATTTCTGGAACAAGATATTCCATGTTTAACTCTTACCATCTCTCTAGCTCTGGAATTCCCAGTCCCTTTCATTTAGGAATGAGATTTAGAAACCAAAATCTGGGCTCTGTGCTTTGTAGGTCTACTGAAGTCATACAAATTCTAGGGCTGTGTGTCTTATGAATCCCAAGTTTATCCTATTAGCTCCAAGTCCAATTCAACCACATGGGGATTTTATTTGTCCTTCCATAATTCATATCAGCAGCCATACTTCATTTGAAAGACCCTGGACCACCAATGTCATTGAGGAACATCTTTCTCAATTCTAAAATATACTTGGAAAGTTTTCAGAACCATTATATTATCTCTTTTTTTTATTTTTGGCAGTGCTGGGGATTGAACCCAGGGCCTTATGTTTGTGAGGCACACACTCTACCTACTGAGCTACATCCCCAGTCCTGCCCTCATTATATTTATACTATCTTATAAATAACCCAAAGATGAACTTAAGTCTTATTTTCTTAATTGTTTTAATACATACAATTCATTCACAGTGTACTCCCCCACTCCCAGTGCTATTTTATTAAATTGAAAATTTATTTCTCTTCTTTTGATAAGTTTATTTATTTGAACACGTTTCTTGCTGTTTTAGGAGTTTTGCTCTACAATGTAAATTCAATTTTACTTTTTAAATACATACAATGTTAACATGATTCTGAAAGTCAAAATAATATATTTGCTAGCCTGTGTCTTTTACTCAGTCCTCCATTCTAACCTCCTCATAGGATAGCCAACTTTTTTTCAGGTGTTTCTTTCCTGTGTTTCTTCTTTGAGGTAGAGGTAAGCAGATAAATGTTTGATTTTTTAAATTTCCTCTTTAACAGTAACAAAGAAAGGTAGCCTACTCTGCTCTTCTGCATTTTGCTTTTTCTACACCCTAGTAAGGACTTCGTGTTATAGAGCTCTTAATCATTTGTTTCTGAAGTCAGCAACATCAGTTGACTGAACCTGTCCATGTCCTTGTGTTGAAGTAGTTCATGTTATCTTACCATTACCTGTATGGCTGCACTGACTGTGCATATGTACTTGCTGCTGAATTCCCAAGATAGGGGTGCTGGATGAAGGGTAAATGCACATGTGATGTGATTGCTGAGCACCCCTTACAGGGGCTGTCATATCCCACTGCCACCAGTAATGCATGATCACCCTTCCCCACCATTCTCCAAAGACTTTTTCAAGCTTTGGATGTTTTTGACAATTTAGTGAGTGAAAAAGGTTTTCTAGGAGCATTTTTAATTTACTTTTCCTATGGTAAATAATTATCATCTTTTCATGTATTTCAGTGTTAATATCTTCTGTCAAGTGCTTATGCTTTTTTGCCTGTTTTGATTTTTTCATCCTTCATTTAAAAACATGTATCCATGCACTATAGATTGCCATATTGGCTAGTATCATATGTTCCAGGAATTTCACACACCTGTCACAGGTCTTTTGACTTTTCTTATATGCCAACATTAACTTTTGCTAACCACATATGGACACTGCCTTGCATGTGGACGTCTGCATCATATATAGTCATGTATACCCGTACCATAGGGAGGAATCCATCTATGCATTTTTTAATACACATAAAGCCTCACACAATTATCTATCTTCTGGTGTGTATGGATTTTGGTTTTACTTATGAAGAATCTAATTTTACCTTTTTATAAATCATTAGTCAACACCATTTATCCAGGGTTCATCTTTGCCCTAGTAATTGGAGGTGCCACTTTTCTCATAATCTCCACATGTTTGGGTTCATCTCAAGACACTTCCTTCTGCTTCATTCTTTTTTTGTCTGCACCCAGTACCATTGTCTCAATTACAGCAATTCTTGTCTCTTACAGGGCTAGCCCTCTCATGGTTCCAGCCAGTGTTTTATTTACATGCTTATTTTTCCACATCACTTTCTTTATCACTTTGTATACTTCCTGAAAAGGAGGTCATTGTGTACTTTTACTGGGATCATATCATGTTCATAATTTGACAGTAAACATCAACATCTTGAGGATGTAAAGGCCTATTCAAGACCTAGGAAGGTCTGCTGGAGTCTACTGCTGTGCCTTTTGTGTTCTATAGGTACCATCTGTATTAGTTTGCTAAAGCTGCTGTCACAAAAACACCGCAGTCTAGAGTCTTCAACAACAAACTTATTTTCTCAGTGTTCTGGAGACTGAAAGCCCTAAGATGAAGGTGTTGGCAGGCTGGTCTCACCTGAGAACTCTCTTCTTGACTTGCTGATGGCCATCTTCTCAGGGTTTATGCAAAAGCCCTTTTTCCTGGTATTTCTGTGTGCTAACCCTCCTTCTTATAAGGAGACTAGACAGATAGCATTACAGCTTTCCCTTCATGTCCTTGATTTCCCTTAATCTTCCTTAAAGACCCTATCTCTAAAACCAGTCATCTTACACGGCACTTGGGGTATGGTCTTCAGCATGCATTATGGAGTATTAAACAATTCTGTCATGTCACACACAGGATGTGTTCACTCCTTGTTAAATTCACTAAGCATTTTATATTTTCTGTTATTTTTGAAAATGTTTCTCCATTATATGTTCTAACTAGTAATTACACATACAAAGGTTACTGATATTTTCATGTTACCTTTATAGTCTACTATCTGCCTGGGTTATCTTGCTGAGTTAGTTTTATCATTGCCTTTTATAGAAATGTTTGGTTGTACAATCACATCACTGACACTGGACAGTTGATTTTTTTTCCTTTCCACTGTTTGCTCTTGTCTAATTTAATTGGCTAATCATGAGAGGAGAATTTTAAAGAGCAGAAAGCAGACTTCCCTGACTTGTCTTGATGCTGTAGTGTTTCACCCTTAAAAATGATGCTGACTTTAGGATGGAAATGTACCTACCCATTCCATAGTTGAGTATTTTTACAGTGTGGGGCTGGGTGGGTGTTGGCACCTTAATATGAACATGATTGAATGTCACATACTATTCTAACAAAGTTAAAAATTTCTCAGAAAAAGTGAAGAGTTAAAATATAAAACTATACCCTACAAACCAGGAGACCTATTTAGAAGTGAGGAGACAATGTACCAACTTGACGTTCAGGGGATGACCAAGTCCCACAAGGGCCACATTGATGTTGCTTCCAACACAAGTATACCTATCAGCCCAAAGCACACTGAGCACAGGACACCATGCCATAGGGTGGGGTGCTCAGATGTCACACAGGAAAGTCAGGCCAAGCTTCAGGGGAAGGAGATGAGTGCTTATCAGGAGTCTCCAGGTGACCCAGGAGACTAAGAAGAGGAACTTGTCTTGGGATCTCAGTACTGCTATATTTTTTTGTGGTCTGTTTAAGTCATGGATGAACAGAATAAATTCCAGAATTTTTCTAGACAAACTAAAGTTAAGGCCACTGATTTAACGGAAAAAATCCAGCCTAGTTTATTAAGTTCCATGATGAAAAATACCTATGTTCCTGATGCTGCACAATACAAGAATCATTATAGAAATCTGATTTGTGCCATCTGAAGACATTTTTAAATAGGATGCTTGTCTGGAGCAGTCCCACCCTGTACCTGTTACCTGGTTTCATTAGTAATAGAGGACCATTGTCAATCCCAAAAGTTCCCCAGCTTGGTCAATAAATAATGTTGTCAGCCTTAATATTAGCCATGATGGATGAAATTCAGGGAAGAGATGGGTCTGGAAGAGCTGCCAGCCAGGAAAGAAGTAAGAGTGTGCTAGAGAAGGACACATGGACCAAGGTCTGCTGGGCTAACAGGCCAGGCACCTCTTCCTGCTGGAATCCTGAAGGGTGATGCTGCCACTCACCTGGGTGACCCCCCCATGCTGCTCCTATCATTTTGGCAATATATCTGTTTTCTATGGTGGGGGATGGAAATAAGAAGCATCGAGACTACCCAGGCTGAAGCACTTTCTGTGTACAATTCTTAGTTCCTGGGTGAGAGATTAACCTAAAAAACCAGTATTTGCCAACTTGGCCTGACTCAGGTCAGATTGAGGAAGGAAGAGAGGGTGTGGGACACCTTCCTCATACTAATTCTTTCTGCTTTGAGACTATTTCTCTCTTATAGGAAACAGGCATATTAGGGTGATGACTTTTCTGGAACCATCTTCAGTTTCTTTGAGCACTATTATCTCAGTGCCATGAGGTCACTCCTACCTGGTAATTTTGAAGAATGAGGCTTCCCTTTTAGGAAAAGCTGAGCCACTGGTTAATTTGAATTTTAAGAATCCCCTTTGAAAAAGGAATGGAGTGTTGAAACACTCTACTTCTACAGAAAATAAATATTTCCTCTTACTATCCTCATATGTCCTGAATTTCTTCAAGAACTTTATTCCACATTCACAGCTGGCGATCAGCCCTCTACTACACACAAGCTCCCCAATGATTTACATCAGCAGGGTCCTTGGATTCCTGTTCCAGTTACTACTAATTACCTACTCTGTCCTTAATTATTCTGCTGATCAAACCATCTCAGATTTGGCCAGGGACCTCTCCTTCAAGCTGGCCTCAAGGACTGCACCATCATCTGCTTCTTAAAATCTCACTTTAAAATTAGCTGTTCTTTTTCCTAGTTCACAGCTACAGGGTTTACATTCCAAAAGCATTTATCCCCAGCCATTTTCTAGCTTGATTATCTTAAATGAAAAATCTATCCACAATACCATCATCCACTGGGAAAAGTTCCAGGTGCTCACAGAAAAAAAATCACTGACTGCTACAACTGGCTGTCTACATATGTGACCTGTTTCAGTCCCTTGGTGTTTCAAGAAGTCATTAGTATAAATACCCCCCACACACATATCAATGATGAGATTGAAACAGGACATATGTATGGATGTATGTCTGCATATATATGTATATGCACACACATGCACACACATAAACACACACATATATATATATATATATACACATGATATAAATATGGAGTGAGACAGGGCATATATCGCTTATGATGATAGAAAAATATAAAGAAAAAACTATATAAGGCCAGTTTCACTGTTAAGTATATGTACATGTGTATATATATATATCCACTATACCACTATACCACCATCCACACACACATACATACATGCACATATGTATTATACACATACATCCATGTACATTTATTTTTAATTTACAAGAAGCTGCACAAACACCTTCATAATTATGTACTCTTCTTTTGCCTTATTCCAAGTGCATCTCTAGAGAGGTGGGCAGACAGTCAGCAGCGAAGTTATTGTTGACTACAGGCACCAGGCTGCCACCTCTTAAGATATGGGTGGCTTCCTGTGAGAATAAACTAAGAACTGTCACATCTCCTGCAGAGCTGCCCTAGCCTGAGGCAGTGCTGTTGCAGAAAATAAATGTGAGCTTCCATTCAGAACATCTGCTCAGATTCCAGAGCATAAATGTACCATTTAAAGAAATGGGGAAAAAACTGCCAATCCTTCTTTGACCTAAATCTTTTTATTTAGACCAGGGAACACATTTCCAGACTCTCTTTTATGGAGAAAGTTACAGTTACTTCTGGCCCATAGCAGTTTGATGACCTCAGAACTGCACTGGAGTTTTGCAGTCTGGCTTCAGGCTCAGGGTCACAGGAGGGAAATCAAGATTATGAGGGAGGAATGGGCAAGCAGCAAGATTTCTGAGTCTACTCTCCAAATACAGGGATAAGCTGCCAAGCCATGGACTCTGGATCACACTAAGTGAGGGGAGGAAAGCCTGTGACTTTTCAAACTAGTCGACAACAGGATTTAACAACTGTATTAATCCCCAGCTAGGCTGAAAAATCACCAAACTGGGGATTCTTCAAATTCACTTAGATATGCATTTAATATCTGAACCTAACCTAACATCCTAGCTCAGCAACATAGACCCTGCAGAGTGTTAGAGTGTCTCCCCTATGACCTTGTGGCTGACTGGGAGCTGAGTCTCTATGCTCTTCCCAGCACCAGCAGTGTTTCCTACTGCACATCACCAGCAAAGGAAAATATCAAAACCAAAAATTAGAAGTAGTTTTGCTGAATGTGTTCTGCCTTTACACCAACATAAAGGTACAACCTGTCATAAGGAAAACCCCAGGTTGCTGAGCTTTCAGTTGAACTAGCTGCCGTTTCATGTAACATCAACTTTTTAAATTGAGTAACCAGACTCAAGGGCCATCGCAAGAAGGGAGAAACTCAGCTCACCTTTACACTACAATCTGAATAATGCCACTGAAACAAAGAAGGCCTCCCTCAGCCCATCCCTTTCAGCCACACCCACTTCCTTCCCCTACCCTGGCCAACAACCAATCTGTTCTCCATTTTGATAATTTCAAGACTTTGTCTTCAAGATAAAATCTGCCAAGTCATGAATTACAGGGTGACTGAAGTATCAAGATCAAAACCTACATTCAGTCAACAGGTGAGGAGGCTGTCAGGTGTAGTAATTTTAAACAGCTGGAAGCTATCATGTTAAAAAGAAAGGCACCTGCAAGCCAACACTAGGGTGTTACTGTAAAGATGGAAACTGAAATTACAGAATGTTAAGTTCAGGCTTAGTACAATGTTTCGAGCTGATTAAGTTCAAAGTACAAATGACAATGGTCAAGAACCATGTAGAAAACATTAAAAAAGGCCAATGCTTGGAAGTCTCCAGTAAGACACTTTAGTAGCAGTAGATAGCAACAGAATGGTCTTCTCAATACAACAGTCAGATTACTGACTTAGCCACCACTGGCATTTACTTTGTTAAAGAAAAAGAAAACATCTATTTAATTCAATTACTATAAGTAGCCTTGGTCCCCAAAGCTAGTTAATGCCTAGAAGAACAGCCACCTGCCACATGACAGCAGAGTCAGGGTCTTCAGATGCTCCTGGAATGTTCTGTGTCCTCCATGTGTCCACACACACACAATAAACAAAATGCCTAATATTTTCTACTTTCCCAAACATGTATTTGTCAGTGATGGTCAAAGAGGCACTTTTCCACCACACCACTCCTCATGCTCCACCATTGTTACTAATTGCCATGAATCTAAGTCTCCACAAAGGGTTTCCATAACTCAGTTTTCCCACATGATTATTTTACGCTATTTTATTTGTAACATAATAAATGGCATAAGTTGAGGAAAAACTACAATTGCTAAAATCAATATAAATTTTTTTGGTTGAAGAAACTGAGGGCAAAATATATCCAAAAGAACAATGGCAAAACTTGCAGTAGAGAAAAATTAAAAAAAAACATGTTTTTCTTTCTCCCCCACTTTCCTACCAACATGAAGATGCCTTATAACATCAGCACACTAATCTTAATGAGTACTGGCAGAAGGAAAAATCTGGAAAGAATAAATCAATTTTATATTTGTCTCCAAACACACAAAATTCAAAATACTGCATGACCAACCATATAGTAGCTCTATTGAGTAGAAGACAACCTCACCCAGGAAGCTGGATCTGACACCTTGCCTGGACACTCAGGCAGGGGACATCAGAGTCACAGCAAAGCTGCATGATCCACCTGTGGAATTTCAGAAAGTCGAAGGTAAGAGAAAGCAGTGGAGGGTATCAGAGGATGAAGAGGGACAGGTGAAGAAGACAGTTAGATAGGAAGAACACAGCATAGTAACCACAGTTAATAACATACATTTCAAAATCAATAATGCAGACTCCGGCACACAAGCAGCTTCAGGGACCAGAATAGGGCAGCCAGAGACTTCCCCAAGTAGCCTGGACCCCTGCGGTGGGAGGTGCCTTTCAAGGCTAGCTTCTCGGACCAGACCGCCCAGTGAGAGGCTTTCTACATAGAACCAGCCACAAGCCCCCGAACCAACAGAGAACGTCGATCCGCAAGCAGCCTCTGGGATCAGGGCAGGGCAGCCAGAGATCTCTTCAGGAGGCTCTGCCCACTCCAGCTGCAGGCTCACTTCATGGGGCGATCCAAGACGGCGGTCTAGAGGGTGACTGCACCCCCAGTTGCTCCAGAACCCAGGAGTTAAGAAGGGGAGGCATTGAGAGACTCAGACGGAAATAGAGCCACGGGTGAGTCTGCCCACTGGGTAAAGCTCGGCCCGGGTGGCAGGCCCAGATAGAGGTGCCTTATCGGAGCCGGGCAGGGCAGCTAGAGTCTTCCACAGGCAGCCCTGCACACTCCGGCGGTGGGCCCCGCCCACACAGGCAGCTTCTCCAGGTTCCGGCGGGCCCACTAGTGAGAGCCTTTCTGACCAGAACAAGCTCCAAGTCCTGGAGCCAGCACAGCACAGTGTACTCTGGCACGCAAGCAGCTTCAGGGACCAGGATAGGGCAGCCAGCAACTTCCCCAAGTAGCTTGGACCCCTGCAGTGGGAGGTGACTTTCAAGGCTAGCTTCTAAGACCAGACCGCCCAGTGAGAGGTTTTCTACATAGAACCAGCCACAAGCCCCCAAACCAACAGAGAGCTTCGATCTGCAAGCAGGCTCTGGGATCAGGGCAGGGCAGCCAGAGACCTCTTCAGGTGGCTCTGCCCACTCCGGGCGCAGGTTCTCTTCACAGGGCAATCCAAGATGGCGGCCTAGAGGGTGACTGCACCCCCAGTCGCTCCAGAACCCAGGAGTTAAGAAGGGGAGGCATTGAGAGACTCGGACTGAAATAGAGCCACAGGTGAGTCTGCCCACTGGGTAAAGCTTGGCCCGGGTGGCAGGCCCAGATAGAGGTGGCTTATCAGAGCCGGGCAGGGCAGTTAGAGTCTTCCCAAGGTAGCCATCCACACTCCGGCAGTGGGCTCCTCCCACACGGCCAGTTGCAGGGTGCAGGCCCACAGTGAGAGCCTTTCCGCACAGAGCCAGCTCCAAACCATGGAACCAGTAGGGGGCTAGGGGCACTTTTCTTTGGATGCACTGCCTTATCAGATTCCTCCAAGACATCAGGCTACTGAAGGCTGGGAGGTGATACACTGGAAATCTACCGGGACACTATAAGCCAATAGCGGAAAACTGCAATATCTCAGGGTCCCACTGACAGCTGACCAATATGAGAAAACAAGGGAAGAAAATGTCCCAAACAAACCTAGATACTACATCAATAAAACCCAATGACAGCACAGCAGAAGAAATGTCAGAAAGGGAGTTCAGAATGTACGTAATTAAAACGATCAGGGAAGCTAATGAGGAGATGAAAGAACACAGAAAGCATAACCAATAGGATAGAACACCTGGAAGACAGAACCTCAGACATTGAAGACAAATTATTTAATCTTTAAAACAAAGTTGGCCAAACAGAAAAGATGGTAAGAAATCATGAACAGAATCTACAAGAATTATGGGATATCATGAAAAGGCCAAATTTAAGAATTATTGGGATTGAGGAAGGCTTAGAGAAACAAACCAAAGGAATGAACAATCTATTCAATGAAATAATATCAGAAAATTTCCCAAATCTGAAGAATGAAATGGAAAACCAAATACAAGAGGCTTATAGAACTCCAAATATACAAAATTACAACAGACCCACACCAAGGCACATTATTATGAAAATACCTAACATACAAAATAAAGACAGAATTTTAAAGGCCATGCGAGAGAAAAGAATCAAATTACATTCAGAGGGAAACCAATAAGAATATCAGCAGATTTTTCAATCCAGACCCTAAAAGCTAGAAGGGCCTGGAACAACATATACCAAGCCCTGAAAGAAAATGGATGCCAACCAAGAATCTTATACCCAGCAAAACTTACCTTCAAATTTGACGATGAAATAAGATCCTTCCATGATAAACAAAAGCTAAAGGAATTTACAAAAAGAAAGCCAGCATTACAGAACATTCTCAGCAAAATATTCCATGAGGAAGAGATGAAAAACAATGATGCAAATCAGCAACAGGAGGCGCTAGCCTAAAGGAATAGCCAAATAAAGGAGAAACCAATCATGTCAAAAACAATATGAGTCAATTGACTGGGAATACAAATCATATCACAATAATAACCCTGAATGTTAAGTGGCCTGAATTCATCAATCAAAAGACACAGACTGGCAGATTGGATTAAAAAGAAAAATCCAACAATATGCTGCCTGCAAGAGACTCATCTCATAGAAAGAGACACCCATAGACTAAAGGTGAAAGGATGGGGAAAAACATAGCATGCACACAGACACAGCAAAAAAGCTGGAGTATCCATCCTCATTTCAGATAATGTGGACTTCAACCAAAACTAGTCAGAAGGGATAAAGAAGGACATTACATGCTGCTTAAGGGAAGCATAAATCAGCAAGACATAACAATCATAAATATCTATGCCCGGAACATTGGCTCATCCACATACGTCAAACAAATCCTTCTCAATTCCAGAAATCAAATAGACCACAACACAATAATACTAGGCGAATTTAACACACCTCTCTCACTACTGGATAGATCGTCCAAACAAAAATTGAATAAAGAAACTATAGATCTCAACAACACAATCAACAATTTAGACTTAAGGGACATATAGAGAATATATCATCCAACAAAGAACGAATACACTTTCTTCTCAGCAGCACATGGATCCTTCTCTAAAATAGACAATATTTTATGCCACAAAGCTACTGTTAGCAAATACAAGAAGATAGAGATACTACCTTGTACTCTATCAGATCATAATGGATTGAAATTAGAAATAAATGACATAATAAAAAACAGAAACTTCTCCAATACCTGGAGATTAAATAATACACTATTATATGATGAATGGATAACAGAAGACATCAGGAGGGAAATAAAAAAATTCTTAGAAGTAAACGAGAACAAAGACACATCATATCAAAATCTCTGGGACACTATGAAAGCAGTACTTAGAGGAAGATTTATTTCATGGGGCGCATTCAAAAAAAGAAGTAGAAATCAACAAATAAACGACTTAACACTACAGCTCAAAGCGCTAGAAAAAGAAGAGCAGACCAATACCAAAAGTAGTAGAAGACAGGAAATAGTTAAAATCAGAGCCGAAATCAACGAAATCGAAACAAAAGAAACAATTGGAAAAATTAACAAAATAAATAGTTGGTTCTTTGAAAAAATAAATAAAATTGATAAACCCTTAGCCACACTAACAAAGAGAAAGAGGGAGAAAACTCAAATTACTAAAATTCGGAATGAACAAGGAAACATCACAACAGACACGAGTGAAATACAAAACATAATTAGAAGCTATTTTGAAAATCTATACTCCAACAAAACAGAAAACCTCGAAGACATCAACAAATTTCTAGAGACATATGAATTACCTAAACTGAATGAGGAGGACATACACAACTTAAATAAACCAATTTCAAGCAATGAAATAGAAGAGGTCATCAAAAGCCTACCAACAAAGAAAAGTCCAGGACCAGATGGGTTCTCAGCCGAGTTCTACAAAACCTTTAAAGAAGCGCTCATTCCAATACTCCTCAAACTATTCCATGAAATAGAAGAGGAGGGAACCCTCCCAAACTCGTTCTATGAAGCCAATATCACCCTGATACCTAAACCAGACAGAGACACATCGAGGAAAGAAAATTTCAGGCCAATATCCTTAATGAACATCGACGCAAAAATTCTCAACAAAATTTTAGCAAATCGCATACAAATATATATTAAAAAGATAGTGCACCACGATCAAGTGGGTTTTATCCCAGGGATGCAAGGTTGGTTCAACATCGGAAATCAATAAATGTCATTCACCATATCAACAGACTTAAAGTTAAGAATCACATGATTATTTCAATAGATGCAGAAAAAGCATTCGATAAAATACAGCATCCCTTCATGCTCAAAACACTAGAAAAAATTGGGGTAGTGGGAACATTCCTTAACATTATAAAGGCCATCTACGCTAAGCCCATGGCTAATATCATTCTAAATGGTGAAAAACTGAAATCGTTCCCCCTAAAAACTGGAACAAGGCAGGGATGCCCTCTTTCACCACTTCTATTCAACATCATCCTTGAGACTCTAGCCAGAGCAATCAGACAAACCAAAGAAATTAAAGGGATACGAATAGGAAAAGAAGAACTCAAACTATCCCTGTTTGCTGATGACATGATTATATATTTAGAGGAACCTGGAAATTTCACCAGAAAACTTTTAGAACTCATAAGTGAATTCAGTAAAGTAGCAGGTTACAAGATCAATGCTCATAAATCCAATGCATTTTTATACATAAGTGATGAATCTTCAGAAAGAGAAATTAGGAAAACTACCCCATTCACAATAGCATCGAAAAAAATAAAATACTTGGGAATCAATCTCACAAAAGAGGTGAAAGACCTCTACAATGAGAACTACAGAACACTAAAGAAAGAAATTCAAGAAAACCTTAGAAGATGGAAAGATCTCCCATGTTCCTGGATAGGCAGAATTAATATTGTCAAAATGGCTATACTACCTAAAGTGCTATACAGATTCAATGCAATTCCAATTAAAATCCCAATGATGTACCTTGCAGAAATAGAGCAAGCAATTATGAAATTCATCTGGAAGAATAAAAAACCTAGAATAGCTAAAGCAATCCTCAGTAGCAAGAGCGAAGCAGGGGGTATTGCAATACCAGATCTTCAACTCTACTACAAAGCAATAGTAACAAAAACGGCATGGTATTGGTACCAAAATAGACAGGTAGATCAATGGTACAGAATAGAGGACATGGACACAAACCCAAATAAATACAATTTTCTCATACTAGACAAAGGTGCCAACAATATGCAATGGAGAAAAGATAGCCTCTTCAACAAATGGTGCTGGGAAAACTGGAAAACCATATGCAATAGAATGAAATTAAACCCCTATCTCTCACCCTACACAAAACTCAACTCAAAATGGATCAAGGACCTCGGAATCAGACCAGAGACCCTGCATCTTATAGAAGAAAAAGTAGGTCCAAATCTTCAACTTGTTGGCTTAGGATCAGACTTCCTTAACAGGACTCCCATAGCACAAGAAATAAAAGCAAGAATCAACAACTGGGATAGATTCAAACTAAAAAGCTTTCTCTCAGCAAAGGAAACTATCAGAAATGTGAAGAGAGAGCCTACAGAGTGGGAGAATATCTTTGCCAACCATACCTCAGATAGAGCGCTAATTTCCAGAATCTTTAAAGATCTCAAAAAACTCTACATGAAGAATACAAATAATCCAATCAACAAATGGGCTAAGGAAATGAACAGACACTTCACAGAAGATGTACAAGCAATCAACAGATATATGAAAAATGTTCATCATCCCTAGTAATAAGGGAAATGCAAATCAAAACTACCCTAAGATTTCATCTCACCCCAATTAGAATGGCGATTATCAAGAATACAAGCAACAATAGGTGTTGGCGAGGATGTGGTGAAAAAGGAACACTCATACATTGCTGGTGGGGTTGCAAATTAGTGCAGCCACTCTGGAAAGCAGTGTGGAGATTCCTCAGAAAGTATGGAATGGAAACACCATTTGACCCAGCTATCCCACTCCTTGGCCTATACCCAAAGGACTTAAAAAACAGCATGCTACAGAGATAAAGCCACATCAATGTTCATTGCTGCTCAATTCACCATAGCCAGATTGTGGAACCAACCTAGATGCCCTTCAGTTGATGAATGGATAAAGAAACTGTGGCATATATATACAATGGAATATTACTCCGCAATGAAGAATGATAAAATTATGGCATTTGTAGGCAAATGGATGAAATTGGGGAATATCATGCTAAGTGAGATAAGCCAATCTCAAAAAACTAAAGGACTGAATGATCTCGCTGATAAGCGGATGAGGACATATAATGGGGGGTGGGAGGGGTTAGCATTAGGTTTAGGGTTAGGTTTAGGGTTAGGGATAAGGAGAGCGGTAAGAATGAAGGAAAGAAGGACTGTATAGAGGGAAAAGAGGGGTGGGAGGGGTGGGGGGGAAGGAAAAAAAATAAACATCATTGCCCTATGTAAATGTATGATTACACAAATGGTATGCCTTGACTCTATGTACAAATAGAGAAACAACATGTACCCCATTTGTATACAATAAAAAAATCAATAATGCCATCGAATTTAAATCTCACTACAAAAAATGACAACGATGGGCAGTGATGGACATGTTAATTAGAGCTTGATTTTCCACAATGTACACATGTGGAAACATCAAATTGTATAAAAAGATTTATAATTATTATTTATTGATTTAAAAATTTGCATTTTTAACACATTCTGAGATGATGCTACTGCCATCAGTAAGGAGACTACAATTTGAAAATTACTACTCTAAACTTTCTAGATACTCAAGATTTCTGTTGGGTTTTTCTGAAGAGCTACTGGGAACTCTCCAGAAAACAAGTATGGGAGACTAATAATCTAAGTACCTTATGCTTAAATTGCTATACTCCTGTTCAAAATAGTTTTCAAGTAATTGCATTGTAGAGTAGTGCATTTGCAGCTTAGAATGCCACACCCCCTTTTTCCTATTTTACAAAAACAATATGCAGAGGTGCTCCAGGAGAGGAAGGGATGGATCTAGCCTGGCTTCTAACCACCAGGTACAGGGGCTCTTTTTCAGCAGTCTCTGGGAAAAAAAGCCATCTGTTCCAAGTTTCATGCCAGGAACTAATACGACAAAGTAAAATCTTGATATGTTCAAATTAAATAGATCTAAGCCTCAGTCTCAAAAACTTTTCTAGATTTGTTTTATGCATGGATCCCAAAACTTTTAGGTAAACAGAAGCTGAAATGACTTTTGCAGAGTCACAAAATGCTTATTTTAGTAAGTTTCCCAACTCCTCCTTATCAAACTTTTTTTATACCATGTAAATTACTAAGAGTAACAAAATCATCTCAGTATCAGTTTTACTTTTAATCTTCATCAGCACTGAAATGACCAAAGAAGGGCAGTGGATGGTAAGACAATATATATGAACAGTAAATTCATCTCTAAAATGATGGGCAAATGACATAAACACAAGTCAGAACCAGCATTTTCATTTTACAGTAAACATCTATTGAACAATGCAAGTCACTGAAAATGGAGATGTTCTCATGGCCTCCACCCTCATTAGGCTTTAATCACTATCTTATGGAGAAGCTCACGGGTGATCCCAGAAGTGCAGAACACTAGGAAACCCAGGCTGCTGTGACACAGGCATGATCTATCTGAGCTGCAGAGAAGGTATTAAGAGACTGCTCAAGAAATTGACATCCATTAAGGTCAGATGCCAAGGACAGTGAGCTGAACAGACAGGGAGGAGGGAGGTGTGAAGGCAGAGGAAAAGAGCACCAGGTGTCCCCACAGAACACACAGTACACAGACATGAAAGGCAGGAAAGGAATCTGGGAGGGAAGGCAGGACACACTGTGCAGAGCTCCAGCAAGACTGGGGAGCAGGAGGGTGACTGGATCCTACCTGTATCCTACAGCATTGGAACCCAAGGGTGACCAGCAGGAGGAAGGCAACCTCCTCCTGTAGTGCTCACTGAAAGGTGGAGGCTGAAACCAGGTAGTGGGTAGGGCACACACCCAGTGCTTTCCAGTAGTGGATCCTGGCTTCAGAAGACTTTTCATGTCAAAACAGCTCTCCTTTTCACATGTCTGACACACAGGTCACTTAATCTATGAGAGTCTCAGTTTCTTTGCTTGTTCATGTCTAAAATCTTCCCTCTGTAGCCTGGAAAGTCACCATAGGAATCAAAACACCTCTGCCCTAAATATCTGCACATCTACTTAGACCTGCTTTTCATTCTCTCAAACTCTTAGCTCCATTTTAACTCCAAACTAAAGAGGACCATTTGATTCTACGTTAATCTTTGTGATGTTTTTTAAAAAAAATTCAGCATATCTGGCATAACAAGCAGTAAAGAACATCCACATTTGAACTAATAGAGAGTATTTGGCAAGGTTGGAAAAAAGCAACTTCCTTCTTAGCATAGAACAACTGCAACAATGCAACTTCCAAAGATATGATAAAAATGGCCACCTAGAAATACATCTATGAGAAGATGTGAAGAAAACATAAAGAATATTAAATAATAATATGCTCCAGAGCATAATTATGTCAATCCTTCCCAGATGGTATCAATGAAATTTCAATAAATACTCAGAGGTTTCTTCATAGAATTAGACAAGATAATCCTAAAATGGATCATCTAGAATCACAAAAATATAATATTGAATGAATGTAATAAGTTGTTGCAAAAGAAAATGCTAATATTATATAGCATTCTAAAGCATACAACATAATAGTATATGTTGTCATGGATTTATACATATATTGTAACAGTACAAAATATGCACAAGAATGATAAATATCAAATACAGAGTAGTGGTCAGAGAACAAAGACAAGGGTTTCAGTTGTGTGTAGTCTGTCATCAAACAGGGTGGTGAATACAAAGGAGTTTATAAATTATTCCCTAGTCTTTAAATACTCTTTATATACCTTTTATAAAAACAATATTTTGAAATACTTTTTACTTGAAAACCATTTTATTACATAATTTTGCTCACTAGTTTCTAAACACCAATCCAATGACTATGCCAGCAATACCTGAAGTACTTGGTAAAACAGATTACCAGCCATTCCATGGTCAGGAATTCTAGAAGGGGAACCCTGTGATTCTACTACACATTCACCTTTAGGAAACCTTCCTGACCATTAGCTATTAACAGCCATTCCATAAACAAAACTGGCCCCAATCTGACAATGAGATAATTAAATGCTTCAATATCAAATCTCTTTCAATTGACCCAATTGTCCAGAACAAGGATTCTAACTTGAGGGCAAAATTATAATTTAAAAAGATAGTCAGAACTTCTTTGGGACTCTGGCCCACCCACATCACACACTACTGTGTGGTGACTCTGCACCCATCTATTAATGCATTCAGAAGCTGGTACAGCCATCTTGGATTATCCCCAAAGCATAAGCTGCCATCTTTAGATGGGGAAGCTCCCATCCTGAGACACCTGCTGGAAACTACAAGCTTACTGTCAGGTGAGTTACTGATAATTGCAGGGTCACTATAATCCTATAGGGGGGAAAACTGCAATACCTAAGACCCAAACTGCTAGAAGGGAAGGTACATGAACAACATGGAGAAAGTGCCCCAAATAAACCAAGATGCTATATTAATAGTATCCAATGATAGCATGGTAGAAGAAATGTCAGAAAAAGAAGTTCAGAATGCACATAATTAAAATGATCTGCAAAGCAAAGGATGGTAAGAGAGCAAATGCAGGCTCCAATAAACAGTTAAAAAAGCAAATGTAGGAAGCAAAAGATCATTTCAACAAAAAGACAGATATTCTGAAAGAAAAACTTGAAATGAAGGAAACAATAAAACAGATTAAAAACTCAATAGAAAGCATCACCAACAGACTAGATCACTTGGAAGAAAGAACCTCAGACAATGAAGAAAAAATATTTAATCTTGAAAATAAAGTTGACCAAAAAGAGACAATGGAAACAAATCATGAATGGAACCTGCAAGAAGTATGGAATATCATGAAAATTCCAAATTTAATAATTTTTGGAATAGAGGAAGGCACAAAATAAAAACCAAGGAATTAACAACCTATTCAATGAAATAATATCAGAATATTTAACAACCCTGAAGAATGAAAGGAAAAATCACATACAAGAGGCTTACAGAACACCAAATGTACAAAATTACAACAGATCCACATGAAGGTACATTTTAATGAAAATGCCTAAAATTCAAAATAAAGGCAGAATTTTAAAGGCTGAGAACATTCTCACCAAAATATTCCTTGAGGAGGAAATGAAGAACAACAATGTCAGTCAGCAAAGGGAGGAACTACCCTAAAGGAAAAGCTAATCAAAGGAGAATCCGAGTTGAGTTCAAAACCAAAAATAAGCCAAAATGATGAGGAATAAAAATCATATCTCAGTAATAACCCTAAATATTAATGGCCTAAACTCAATAATCAAAAGACATAGACTGGAAGATTGGATTAAAAAAAAAACTTGATAATATGCCACCTTCAAGAGACTCACCTCAGAGGAAAAGATATCTGCAGACAAAAGGTGAAAAAGGATGGGGAAAAACATACCATGCACATGGAAACAGTAAAAAAGTGAAGATGTCTATCCTTGTATCAGATAAGGTAGACATCTAGCCAAAGTTAGTCAGAAGGATAAAGGACATTTCTTACTGCTTAAGGAAACCATGAATCTGCAAGACATAACATTCGTAAATATTTATGCCCCAAGCAATGGAGTATCAATGTATGTCAAACAAATTCTTCTTGGAGGATCCAAGATGGCGGACTAGAGTGAGGCTGTGTTCCTTGTTGCTCCATAACTCTGGTTTCAAGCAGAGGATATCTGTTTCTCGGTGAGGCAGTTTTTGCTGTTTATCAATCCTCTGGTGTTTACCCCATTTGTCTGCTGTAAAAACCTCCAGTCTGCCAGCATATTGACACCTTCTTTGAGTGCAGATTGCTCACTGTCAGGCATCTATCAACCACCACTTGCCTGCCTCTCGCCTGTCCATCGCCTGCCTTACACCTATCCATCACCCAACGCACGAGGTTCACCTCCCGATCCCCCGACAACAGTCAGCAAACTGACCGCTGACCACCAGTGGGGCACCAGCTGCCTGCTGTTGCCTGGAATTTCACTGTTACAGTACCTGCAGGTTTGATTACACATGGCTGCTGCCATTTTGAGACAACAGTCAGGCCCCATAGGACCCCTGGCTGGACTGACTGAGCCCCATCTCCAGGATACCTCAGCCTAACTGATGACTCCCTGCCTCTGGGGCCCTGACATCAACTGACTGCTCCCTGCCACCAGGACCCCCAGACCAACTGACTGCACCCTATCACTGGAACCCCAGACCAACTGATTGCACCCGGCTTCCAGGATCCCACAACCACACCAACACACCGGACTTCCAGCAACCCTGCCGGACCAACCGCATCCCATCTCCAGGACCTCCAGCTGACCATGTCCACCCCTGAGCTGCAGATTTCCATTTGCCAACACATTTCAAAGCAAAAGTGGCCATCTTGGATAATGCTGGAAGCTGTAGCTCTGATCTTTGGGTGGGGCAAATCCCATCCTGAGATGCTTGCTGGAGGCTTGAAGCTCATTGTCAGGTACCTCTCATGCATCAGGCTACTGAACACTGGGAGGTTTCATTAGTATATGACTGTTATACAGTAGATTTTCTTTTTTCTCCTTTTTAAAAAAAATTAAGTTTTTATTTCTTTCCTTTTCTTGCTCTCTTTTCCTTTTGTTTACCTGTTCCCTCAGAGTCTCTTTCTCTTTTGCATGCTAACATCCAATTTCTTTTGATTACACTCTCACCCTTTCTATTTTCTACAACTTTTGTATATTCTTTTCTTATCCCATTAACAGCCACATTCTACATCACTCTGCATCCTGTTTGTCCTCCATTAGAAATGGCAGACCTTATTGCAAACCTATTTGTTTTATCAAAGATAATATTTGAACTCATTTTGTTTATTATGACAATTTTGTTATTGTCCCCAAAGGGGCTATTTGGTCTAGGATTGCATAGTGTCTGATTTGGGCACTGCTAATATTGATCTCCCCTTAAAGAAAGGGTTTTGGAAACCTATAGGGCCACTATAAGCCTATAGGGGGAAATCTGCAATACCCCAGATCTGCACTGCTAGAGGGGAAGATACATGAACAACATGAAAAAAGAAGGGAAGAAAATGATCCAAACAAATCTATATTCTATATTAATAGAATCCAATGACAGTATGTTAGAAGAAATGTCAGAAAAGGACTTCAGATTACACATAATTAAGATGATTCATGAAGCAAAGGATGAGAAAAGAGAGCAAATGCAGGCAATGAATGATAATACCAGTAAGCTGAAAGAGCACCTGCAGGAAGCAAAAGATCATTTCAACAAAGAGAGATTCTCAAAAAAAATCCAAATAGAAGTCCTTGAAATGAAGGAGAAAATAAACCAAATAAAAAACTCAATGGACAGCATCACCAAAAGACTAGACCACTTGGAAGACAAAACCTCAGACAATGAAGACAAAATATTTAATCTTGAAAATAAAGTTGTCCAAACACAGAAGATGGTAAGAAATCATGAACAGAATCTCCAGGAACTATGGGACATCATGAAAAAACCAAACTTAAGAATTACTGGGATTGAGGAAGGCACAGAGATACAAACCAAAGGAATGAACAACCTATTCAATGAAATAATATCAGAAAATTTCCCAAACTTGAAGAATGAAATGGAAAATCAAATACAAGTGGCTTACAGAACACCAAATGCACAGAATTACAACAAATCAACACCAAGTCACATTATAATGAAAATGCCTAACATTCAAAATAAAGATAGGATCTTGAAGGCCCTGATGAAAAGCATCAGATTACATACAGGGAGAGACCAATATACATAGCAGCCGAATTCTCAACCCAGACTCTAAAAGCTAGAAAGGCCTGGAACAACATATTTCAAGCTCTGAAAGAACATGGTTGCCAACCAAGAATCCTATACCCAGCAAAACTAACCTTCAGATATGAAGATGAAATAAAATCCTTCCATGATAAACAAAAGTTAAAAGAATTTACAAATAGAAAGCCTGCAATACAGAATGTTCTCAACAAAATATTCCATGAGGAGGAAATGAAAAACAACAATGGAGGTCAGCAAAGGGAGGAACTACCTTAGAGAAAAACCACTCAAAGGAGAAACCAAACCAACTTAAAAACCAAAAATAAGCCCAAATGACTGGGAATACAAATCATATCTCAATAATAACCCTGAACGTTAATGGACTAAACTCATCAATCAAAAGACATAGACTGGCAGAATCGATTGAAAAGAAAGACCCAACAATATGCTGCCTGCAAGAGACTCATCTCATAGAAAAAGGCATCCACAGACTAAAGGTGAAAGGATGGGAAAAAACCTACCACGCACATGGACTCAGTAAAAAAGTGGGGGTTTCCATCCTTATATCATATAAAGTGGACTTCAAGCCAAAGTTAGTCAGAAGGGATAAAGAAGGACATTTCATACTGCTTAAGGCAACCATAAATCAGGAAGACATAATGATAGTAAATATTTATGTCCCAAAACATGGTGCATCCCTGTACATCAAACAAATCCTTCTCAATTTCAGGAATCACATAGACCACAACACAATAATTCTGGGTGACTTTAATGCACCGCTGTCACCACTAGATAGATCTTCCAAACAAAATCCAACCAAAGAAACCATAGGACTAAATAACACAATCAATAACCTAGACTTAATAGACATATATAGAATATTCCATCCATCAATGAGCAGATTCACTTTCTTCTCAGCAGCACATGGAACCTTCTCGAAAATAGATCATATTTTATGCCACAAAGCAGCCCTTAGGAAATGCAAAAAATAGAGGTACTCCCTGGTGTTCTATCAGATCATAATGGACTGAGAGTAGAAATCAATGACAAAATAAAAAAGAGAAATTACTCCAACACCTTGAGACTAAATAATATGCTACTGAATGAAACGGATAACAAAAAACATCAGGAAGGAGATTAAAAATTTCTTAGAGGTCAATGAGAACGACAATACAACATATCAAAATCTCTGGGACACAATGAAAGTGGTACTAAGAGGAAAATTCATTGCATGGAGTGCATTCCAGAAAAGAATGAAAAGTCAACAACTAAATGACCTAACATTACAGCTCAAAGCCCTAGAAAAAGAAGAACAGAAGAACAGCAAAAGTAGTACAAGACAGGAAATAATTAAAATCAGAGCTGAAATCAATGCAATTGAAATAAAAGAAACTATTCAAATATTGACAAAACAAAAAGTTGGTTCTTTGAGAATGTAAACAAAATAGACATACCCTTAGCTACAGTAACAAAGAGAAGGAGAGAGGATTCAAATTACTAAAAGGAAAGATGCAAAAGGAAATATCACACCAGACACCACTGAGATACAGAGCATAATGAGAAGCTACTTTGAAAATCTGTATTCCAACAAAATAGAAACTACCGAAGACATTGACAAATTTCTAGAGACATATGCTCCTCCCAAACTGAACCAGAAGGACATACACAATTTAAACAGATCAATATCAAGCAATGAAATAGAAGAAGTCATTAAAAATCTACCATCCAAGAAAAGTCCAGGACCAGACGGATTCTCAGCCGAGTTGTAGAAGACCTTCAAAGAAGAAATCATCCAATACTTCTCAAAGTATTCCAGGAAATAGGAAAGGACGGTACCCAACCTAAATCATTCTATGAATCTAATAACACCCTCATACCTAAACAAGGTAAAGACACAACAAGGAAAGAAAATTTTAGTCCAATATCCTTAATGAATACAGATGCAAAGATCCTTAACAAAATATTGGCAAACCGTATCCAAAAACATATTGAGAAAATTGTGCACCACGATCAAGTGGGGTTCATCCCTGGAATGCAAGGATGGTTCAACATTTGTAAATCAATAAATATAATTCATCATGTCAATAGACTTAAGGATAAGAATAATATGGTTATTTCAATTGATGCAGAAAAAGCATTCGACAAAATACAATACCCCTTCAGGCTCAAAAAACTAGAAAAGTAGGGATAGTAGGAACATACCTGAACATTGTAAAGTCTACTTATACTAAGCCCATGGTCACCATTATTCTTAATGGAGAAAAACTGAAACCATTCCCTTTAAAAATGGGAACAAGACAGGGATGTCTTCTTTCACCACTTCTATTCAACATTGTGCTCAAAACTCTAGCCAGAGCAATTATGCAGACTAAAGAAATTAAAGGGATACGAATATGAAAAGAGGAACTTAAGTTGTCACTATGTGTGGATGACATGATTCTATATTTAAAGGATCCAAAAACCTCCTCCAGAAAACTTCTAGACCTCATCAATGAATTCAGCAAAATAGCAGGCTATAAAATCACCACACATAAATCTAAAGCATTTTTATACACAGTGATGAAACAGCTGAAAGGAAAATGAGGAAAACAACATCATTTGCAATAGCCTCAAAAAGAAATAAAATACTTGGGAATCAATCTCACCAAAGAGGTAAAAGATCTCTACAATGAAAACTACAAAACATTGAAGAAAGAAATTAAGGAAGACCTTAGAAGATGGAAAGATCTCCCACATTCTTGGATAGGCAAAATTAATATTGTTAAAATGGCCATACTATCTAAAGTGCTATACAGATTCAATGCAATTCCAATTAAAATCCCAATGATGTACCTTACAGAAATAGAGCAAGCAATCATGAAATTCATCTGGAAGAATAAGAAACCCAGAATAGCTAAAGCAATCCTTAGCAGGAAGAATGAAACGGGGTATAGTAATACCAGAAATTCAACAATACTACAAAGCCACAGTAACAAAAACAGCATGGTATTGGCACCAAAATAGACAGGTAGATCAATGGTACAGAATAGAGGACACGAACACAAACCCAAATAAATACAACTTTCTCATGCTAGACAAAGGTGCCAAAAATATGCAATGGAGAAAAGATAGCCTCTTCAACAAATGCTGCTGGGAAAACTGGAAATCCATATGCAACAGAATGAAACTCAACCCCTATCTCTCACCCTCCACAAAAATCAACTCACAATGGATCAAGGACCTTGAAATCAGACCAGAGACCCTGCATCTTATAGAAGAAAAAGTAGGCCCAAATCTTCACCTTGTTGGCTTAGGATCAGACTTCCTTAATAGTACTCCCATAGCAAAAGAAATAAAAGTAAGAATCAATAACTGGGATAGATTCAAACTAAATAACTTTCTGTCAGCATAGGAAACTATCAGCAATGTGAAGAGAGAGCCTACAGAGTGGGAGAATATCTTTGCCACTCATACTTCAGATAGAGCACTAATTTCCAGAATATAGAAAGAACTCAAAAAACTCTTCAAGAAGAATACAAATAACCCGAATATCCAAGATGGCAGACTAGAGCGTGACTACATCTCCTGTGGCTCAAGAACCCAGGATTCAAGAAGGGGAGGCATTGAGAGAGTCAAACTAAAATAGAGCCACGGTGTGAGCCTCCTCCACCAGGTGAAGCTCAGCCTTGGCAGCAGGCAAGGATAGGAGTGGCTTATTAGAGCAGGGCAGGGCAGCTAGTGTCTCCCTCACGTAGCCCTGCTCCCTCATGTGGTGGGCTCCACCCACACGGCCAACTTCTTAGATCAGGCCCCCCAGTGAGAGCCTTGCTGCACAGACCAGCTCCAAGTACCAGAGCCAATGGCGAGCTCTGGCCTGCAGGCAGTTTCAGGGACCAGGACAGGGCAGTCAGGGACTTACCCAAGCAGCCCTGCTCCCTCCAGTGACAGGTACCTTTCACGGCCAGCTTCTGGGAGCAGAACACCCAGTGAGAGCCTTTCTGCACAGAACCAGCTCCAAGTCCTGGAACCAGTAGCGGGCTAGGGGCAGCTTTCTTCAGAAGAACTGCATTATCAAGTTCCTCCAAGACTTCAGGCTACTAAAGGCTGGGAGGTGATACACTGGAAATCTACTGGGACACTATAAGCCAAAAGAGGAAATCTGCAATATCTCAGAGTCCCACTGATATCTGACCAATATGAGAAAGCAAGGGAAGAAAATGTCCCAAACAAACCTAGATAGTATATCAATAAAACCCAACGACAGCACAGAATAAGAAATGTCAGAGAGGGAGTTCAGAATGTACATAATTAAAACAATTAGGGAAGCAAACGAGGAGATGAAAGAGCAAATGCAGGCATTAAATGATCGCATCAATCAACAGTTAAAAGACCAAATATGGGAAGCTAGAGATCATTTCAATAAAGAGTTAGAAATACTAAAAAAAAAAAAAAAAACACAAATCCTTGAAATGAAGGAAACAATAAACCAAGTTAAAAACTCCAAAGAAAGTATAAACAATAGGATAGAACACCTGGAAGACAGAACCTCAGACATTGAAGACAAAATATTTAATCTTGAAAACATAGTTGGCCAAACAGAGAAGATGGTAAGAAATCATGAACAGAATCTACAAGAATTATGGAATATCATGAAAAGGCCAAATTTAAGAATTATTGGGATTGAGGAAGGCTTAGAGAAACAAACCAAAGGAATGAACAATCTATTCAATGAAATAATATCAGAAAATTTCCCAAATCTGAAGAATGAAATGGAAAACCAAGTACAAGAGGTTTATAGGACTCCAAATATACAAAATTACAACAGACCCACACCAAGGCACATTATTATGAAAATACCTAACATACAATATAAAGACAGAATTTTAAAGGCCGCGAGAGAAAAGAATCAAATTACATTCAGGGGGAAACCAATAAGAACATCAGCAGATTTTTCAATCCAGACCCTAAAAGCTAGAAGAGCCTGGAACAACACTTACCAAGCCCTGAAAGAAAACGGATGCCAACCAAGAATTTTATACCCAACAAAACTTACTTTCAGATTTGACGACGAAATAAGATCCTTCCATGATAAACAAAAGCTAAAGAAATTTACAAAAAGAAAGCCGGCATTGCAGAACATTCTCAGCAAAATATTCCATGAGGAAGAGATGAAAAACAACAATGCAAATCAGCAACAGGAGGAACTAGTCTAAAGGAATAGTCAAATAAAGGAGAAATCAAATAATGTCAAAAAACAAAAATGAGTCAAATGACTGGGAATACAAATCATATCACAATAATAACCCTGAATGTTAATGGCCTGAACTCATCAATCAAAAGACATAGAGAGGCACATTGGAATAAAAAGAAAAATCCAACAATATGCTGCCTGCAAGAGACTCATCTCATAGAAAGAGATACCCATAGAGTAAAGGTGAAAGGATGGGAAAAACATACCACGCACATGGACACAGCAAAAAAACTGGAGTATCCATCCTCATTTCAGATAATGTGGACTTCAAGCCAAAACTAGTCAGAAGGGATGAAGAAGGATATTACATACTGCTTAAGGGAATCATAAATCAGCAAGACATAACAATCAAAAATATCTGTGCTCCGAACATTGGCTCATCCATATACATCAATCAAATCCTTCTCAATTCCAGAAATCAAATAGACCACAACACAATAATACTAGGTGATTTTAACACACCTCTCTCACCACTGGATAGACCTTCCAAACAAAAATTGAATAAAGAAACCACAGATCTCAATAACACAATCAACAATTTAGACTTAATGGACATATAGAGAATATACCATCCAACAAAGAACAAATACACTTTCTTCTTAGCAGCATATGGATCCTTCTCTAAAATAGACAATATTTTATGCCACAAAGCTACTGTTAGCAAATACAAGAAGATAGAGATACTACCTTGTACTCTAACAGATCATAATGGATTGAAATGAGAAAAAAATGACAGAATAAAAAAAAGAATCTTCTCCAATACCTGGAGATTAAATAATACACTGTTATATGATGAATGGATAACAGAAGACATCAGGAGGGAAATAAAAAAATTCTTAGAAGTAAACAAGAACAAAGGTACATCATATCAAAATCTCTGGGACACTATGAAAACAGTACTTAGTTAAAGATTTATTGCATGGGGCACATTCAACAAAAGAAGTAGAAATCAACAAATAAACAACTTAAGACCACAGCTCAAAGCCCTAGAAAAAGAAGAGCAGACCAACACCAAAAGAAGTAGAAGACAGGAAATAGTTAAAATCAGAGCTGAAATCAATGAAATAAAAAAAAAAAGGAACAATAGGAAAAATTAACAAAATAAATAGCTGGTTCTTTGAAAAAATAAACAAAATTGATAAACCCTTTGCCGAACTAACAAAGAGAAAGAGGGAGAAAACTCAAATTTCCAAAATTTGGAATGAACAAGGAAATATTACAACAGACACGAGTGAAATGCAAAACATAATTAGAAGCTATTTTGAAAATCTATACTCCAACAAAACAGAAAACCTCAAAGACATCAACAAGTTTCTAGAGACATATGAATTACCTAAACTGAATGAGGAGGACATACACAACTTAAATAAATCAATTTCAAGGAATGAACTACAAGAGCCTACAAACGAAGAAAAGTCTGGGACCAGATGGGTTTTCATCCGAGGTCTACAAACCTTTTAAAAAAGAGCTCATTCCAATACTCCTCAAAGTATTCCATGAAATAGAAGAGGAGGGAACCCTCCCAAACTCATTCTATAAAGCCAATATCACCCTGATACGTAAACCAGACAGACTCATCAATGAAAGAAAATTTCAGACCAATATCCTTAATGAACATCGACGCAAAAATTCTCAACAAAATTTTAGCTAATCGCATAAAAAATATATTAAAAAGGTAGTGCACCACAATCAAGTGGGTTTTATCCCAGGGATGCAAGGTTGGTTCAACATCCGGAAATCAATAAATGTCATTCACCATATCAACAGACTTAAAGTTAAGAATCACATGATTATTTCAATAGATGCAGAAAAGCATTCGATAAAATACAGCATCTCTTCATGCTCAAAACACTAGAAAAAAATTGGGGTAGTGGGAACATTCCTTAACATTGTAAAGGCCATCTATGCTAAGCCCATGGCCAATTTCATTCTAAATGGTGAAAAACTGAAAGCATTCCCCCTAAAAATTGGAACAAGTCAGGGATGCCCTCTTTCACCACTTCTATTGAACATCATCCTTGAAATTCTAGCCAATGCAATTATCAAACCAAAGAAATTAAAGGGAAACAAATTGGGAAAGAAGAACTCAAAATAGCTCTGTTCGCTGATGACATGATTATATATTTAGAGGAACCCAGAAATTCCACCAGAAAACTTTTAGAACTCATAAGTTAATTCAGTAAAGTAGCAGGTTACAAGACCAATGCTCATAAATCCAATGCATTTTCATACAAAAGTGATGAATCTTCAGAAAGAGAAATTAGGAAAACTACAATAGCATCAAAAAAATAAAATACTTGAAAATCAATCTCACAAAGAGGTGAAAGATCTATACAATGAGAACTACACAACACTAAAGAAAGAAATTAAGGAAAACCTTAGAAGATGGAAAGATCTCCCATGTTCTTGGATAGGCAGAATTAATATTGTCAAAATGGCCATACTATCTACAGTTCTATACAGATTCAATGCAATTCCAATTAAAATCCCAATGATGTACCTTACAGAAATAGAGCAAGCAATTATGAAATTCATCTGGAAGAATAAAAACCCAGAATAGCTAAAGCAATCCTTAGCAGGAAGAATGAAACAGGGGGTATCACAATACCAGATCTTCAACTATACTACAAAGCAATAGTAACAAAAACAGCATGGTACTGGTACCAAATTAGACAGGTAGATCAATGGTACAGAATAGAGGACATGGACACAAACATAAATAAATACAATTATCTCATACTAGACAAAGGGGCCAAAAATATGCAATGGAGGAAAGATAGCCTCTTCAACAAATGGTGCTGGGAAAACCGGAAAACCATATGCAACAGAATGAAATTAAACCCCTATCTCTCACCTGACAGAAAACTCAACTCAAATGGATCAAGGACTTCGGAATCAGACCAGAGACCCTCATCTTATAGAATAAAAAGTAGGTCCAAATCTTCAATTTGTTGGCTTAGGATTAGACTTTCTTAACAAAACTCCCATAGCACAAGAAATAAAAGCAAGAATCAATAACTGGGATAGATTTAAACTAAAAAGCTTTCTCTCAGCAAAGGAAACTATCAGTAATGTGAAGAGAGAGCCTACAGAGTGGGAGAATATCTTTGCCACTCATACTTCAGATAGAGCACTAATTTCCAGAATATATAAAGAACTCAAAAAACTCTACACCAAGAATGCAAATAATCCCAACAAATGGGCTAAGGAAATGAACAGACACTTCACAGAAGAAGATGTACAAGCAATCAACAGATATATGAAAAAATGTTCAACATCTCTAATAATAAGGGAAATGCAAATGAAATCTACCCTAAGATTCAATCTGACCTCAATTAGAATGGCAATTATCAAGAATACAAGCAACAATAGGTGTTGGCGAGGATGTGGGAAAAAAGGTGCACTCATACATTGCTGGTGGGGCTGCAAATTAGTGCAGACACTCTGGAAAGCAGTATGGAGATTCCTCAGAAAGCCTGGAATGGTACCACCCTTTAACCCAGCTATCCCACTCCTTGGTCTATACCCAAAGGACTTAAAATCAGCATACTACAGGGATACAGCCACATCAATGTCCATTGCTGCTCAATTCACCATTGCCAGATTGTGGAATCAACCTAGATGTCCTTCAACTGATCAATGGATAAAGAAACTGTGGCATATATATACAATGGACTATTACTCTGCCATGAAGAATGATAAAATTATGGCATTTGCAGGCAAATGGATGAACTTGGAGAATATCATGCTAAGTGAGATAAGCCAATCTCAAAAAAACTAAAGCACAAATGATCTCACTGATAAGCGAATGAAGACATATAATGGGGTGTGGGAGGGGTTAGCATTAGGGTTAGGGTTAGGTTTAGGTTTAGGGTTAAGGAGGGTGGTAAGAATGGAGGAAGGAAGGACTGTATAGAGGGAAAAGAGGGGTAGCGGGAAGGGAAGAAAAAAATAATATAATGAATCAAACAACATTACCCTATGTAAATTTATGATTACACAAATGGTATGCCTTGACTCCATGTACAAACAGAGAAACAACATGTTTCCCATTTGTTTACAATAAAAAAGAAAACAATCAACAACAACAAAAAAACATATACAAATAACCCAATCAACTCATGGGCTAAGGATATAAACAGACACTTCACAGAAGAAGATCTACAAGCAATCAACAAACATACAAAAAAATGTTCACCATCTTTAGTAATAAGAGAAATGGAAATCAAAACTACACCAAGATTCCATCTCACCCCAATTAGAATGGTGATTATCAAGAATACAAGCAACAATAGGTGTTGGAGAGGGTGTGGGGAAAAAGGTACACTCATACATTGCTGGTGGGCCTGCAAATCAGTGCAGCCACTCTGGAAAGCAGTGTGGAGATTCCTTAGAAAACTTGGAATGGATCCACCATTTGACCCAGCTATCCCACTCCTCGGCCTATACCCAAAGGACTTAAAATCAGCATACTACAGGGATACAGCCACATCAATGTTCATAACTGCTCAATTCACAATAGCCAGACTGTGGAACCAACCTAGATGTCCTTCAATTGATGAATGGAGAAAGAAACTGTGATATATATATATATATATATATATATATATATATATATATATATTCACACACAATGGAATATTACTCAGCTATAAAAAATAATAAAATTATGGCATTTGCAGGCAAATGAATGAAATTGGAGAATATCATGTTAAGTGAGACAAGCCAATCTCAAAAATCCAAAAGACGAATGATCTCACTGATAAGCGGATGATGACACATAATGGGAGGTGGGAGGGGGGCAAGAATGGAGGAAGGAGGGACTGTATAGAGGGAAAAGAGTGGTGGGAGGGGTGGGGGGAAGGAAAATAATAACAGAATGAATCAAACATCATTACTCTATGTAAATGTATGAATATGCAAATGTTATGGTGTTACTCCATGTACAAACACAAACTGCATGTATCCCATTTATTTACAATAAAAATATATTAAAAAACAAAAAACAAAATGAAAAAAAAACAAATTCTCCTCAATTCCAGGAACCAAAAAGATCACAGCACAATGATACTAGGTGACTTTAACGTATCTGTGCCACCACTGGATATATCTTCCAAACAAAGACTGGACAAAGAAACCATAAAACTCAATAACATAATCAATAATTTAGACTTAGCAGACATAGAGAATATTCCATCCATCAATGAGCAAAAACACTTTCTTCTCAGCAGCACGTGGATCCTTCTCTAAAACAGACCATATATTATGCTACATAGCTGCCCTTAGTAAATGCAATATAACAGAAATACTACCTTGTATTCTATCAAATCATCATGGAAATAAATTAGAAATCAATGATATAATGAAATAACTGGAGACTAAGTAATATGTACTGAATAGAAGACATCAGGGAGGAGATAAAAAAATTCTTAGAGGTAAACAAGAACAACAATACAACATATCAAAAACTCTGGGACACTATGAAACCAGTACTAAGCATAAAATTCACTGCATGGAGAACATTCAATAAAAGAATAAAAGTCAACAAATAAATGACCTAACATTACATCTCAAAGTCCTAGAAAAAGAAAACAATAACACCAAAAGTAATATAAGACAGGAAATAATTAAAATCAGAGGTGAAATCAATGAAACTGAAACAAAGAAACAATTAAAAAAATTGACAAAACCAAAAGTAGGTTCTTTGAAAAAGTAAGCAAAATTGATATAAATCCTTAGCCAAACTAATGAGGAAAGAAAACTCAAATTCCTAAAATTCAAGATGAAAAAGGAGATATCATGACAGACACCACTGAAATGCATCACAGAATTAGAAGCTATTTTGAAAATCTTGTACTCCAACAAAATAGAAAATCTCAAAGACATCAACAAATTTCTAGAGACATATGATCCTCCCAAACTCAGTCAGGAGGACATACACAATTTAAATGGATCAATTTCAAGCAATGCAATAGAAGCAGCCACCAAAAGCCTATGAACCAAGAAAAGCCTAGGGCCAGAGGCAATCTCAGCTGAGTTTTACAAGAACCTCAAAGAAGAAATAATATCTATATTCCTCAAAGTATTCCATGGAATAGAAAAGGAGGGAACCCTTACAAATTCATTCTATGAAGCTAGTATCACCCTCATACCAAAACTGGACAAAGATCCATCAAGGAAAGAAAACTTCAAAACAATATCCCTGATGAACATAGATGCAAAAACCCTTAACAAAATTCTGGCAAATTTCATATGAAAACATACTAAGAAGATAATGCACTATGACCAAGTAGGGTTAATCCAGGGATGCAAGGTTGGATCAACAACCAGAAATCAATAAATGTAATTCATTACATCAGCAGGCTTAAATTTAAGAATCATATGATTATTTCAATAGGTGCAGAAAAAGTGTTTAGCAAAATACAGCACCCCTTCATGAACAAAATACTAGAAAAAATTAGGATAGTAGGAATATAGCTCAACATTGTGAAGGCTATCTATGCTAAGCCCATGGTCAACATCATTCTAAATGGAGAAAAACTGAAAGCATTCCCTCTAAAAACTGGAACATGGCAGGGATGTCCTGTTTCACCATTTCTATCCAACATTTTCCTTGAAAAACTATCCAGAGCAATGAGACAGACCAAAGAAATTAAAAGGATATGAATAGGAAAAGAAGAACTCAAGCTATCACTCTTTGCTGATAACATGATTCTATATTTAGAGGATCCAAAACACCCCAACAGGAAACTTCTAGAACTAATGAGTTCAGCAAAGTAGCAGGATATAAAATCAACACGCATAAATCTAATGCATTTTTATTCAAAAGTGATGAACTTCTGAAAAAGAAATTAGGAAAACTACTCCATTCACAATACTCTTAAATAAAATGAAATAATTCAGAATCAATCTAACAAAAGAGGTGAGAGAACTCTATAATAAAAATTGCAGAATGCTAAAGAAAGAAATTAAAGAAAACATTAAAAGATGGAAAGATCTCCCATGTTATTGGATAGGCAGAATTAATGTTGTCAAAATGGCCACACTACCAAAGGTGCTATGCAGATTCATTGCAATTCCAATTAAAATCCCAGTGATGTACCTCATAGAAATAGAGAAAGCAATCATGAAATTCATCTAGAAAAACAAGAGACCTGGAATAACCAAAGCAATCCTCAGCAAGAAGAGTGATGCTGGAGGTATCACAATACCTGAGCTTAAACTGTACTATAGACCAATAGTAACAAATACAGCATGGTATTGGCACCAAAACAGATAGGCAGATCAGTGAATAGAAGATACAGAGACAAACCACATAAATACAATTATCTCATACTAGATAAAGGTGCCAAAAACTTACAATGAATAAAATATAAACACTTCAACAAATGGTGCAGAAATCCCTATGCAGTAAAATGAAAATTAAAACCCTATCTCTCACCCTGCACAAGATTCAAATCAAAATGGATCAAGGACCTGGGTATTAGACTAGAGACACTTCACCAAATAGAATAAAAAGTAGGCCCAAATCTTCTTCATGTTTGCTTAGGAACAGACTTCATTAACAAGATCCCCATAGCACAAGAAATGAAAACAAGAATCAATAAATGGGATGCATTCAAATGAAAAAGCTATTTCTGAGCAAAGGAAACAATTAATAATGTGAATAGAGGAATATTTTTCCACGTACACTTCAGACAGGGTGCTAAACTCCAAAATTTATAAAGAATGTAGAAAGTGTTATACCAAAAATACAAATAACCCAATAAGTAAATGGACTAAAGACCTGGGCAGACACTAAAGACCTGGGCAGACACTTGACAGAAGAAGATGTATATACAAGTGAGCAACAAATACATGAAAAAGTGTCAAACATCTCTAGTAATTAGATAAGTGCAAATCAAAAACACCCTAATAGTTCATCTCAATCCAATTAGAATGGCTATTACCAAGAACACAAGTAATAATAGGTGTTGGTGGGAATGTGAGGAAAAAGGCATACTCATCCATGGTGATGGAGTTGCAAATGGTTGCAGCTACTCTGGAAAGCAGTATGGTGATTCCTCAGAAAACCTGGAATGGACCCACCATTTGACCCAGTTATCCTGTACTTAAAATCAGCATACTACTGTAATGCAGCCACATCAATGTTTATAGCAGCTCAATTCACAATAGCTAGATTATGGAACCAATCTACATGTCTTTCAGGGGATGAATGGATAAAAAATCTGTGGTATCAAAGAATTAAAATCAGCATACTACAGAGATACAGCCAAATCAATGTTCATAGTTGCTCAATTCACAATAGCCAGATTGTGGAACCAACCTAGATGCCCTTCAATTGATGAATGGATAAAGAAACTGTGATATATATATATATATATATATATATATATATATATATATATACACACACACACACACACACACACACACACACACACACACCACA
>NW_025920104.1:6471397-6515509 GCF_902686445.1 Sciurus carolinensis
GATCATGCACTTATCATTGAACCAAAAGTAATGAGTGTTACAAGTATAAAAGTACTAGACTAATCATAAAAGTAATAAAAAGAGGATATATTTACTCAATTACTCTTAAAGGACAAATATTTAAATTATATGATTAAATACATATTATATTATAATAGTATTACAGTAGCTAAAATAGTGCTATCTGCCTAAGGAAGTGGCTATTGAAGGTTACTGCTGTTGAATTTTATCACAAGTACTCCTATGTCCCAATAATATTTTCTTAGAAATTCACATTCTGGTTAAGATTTAAAAGTCCCTAGATTACAAATCTGCTATTACTGACATGTATAAAGAGGGAGGACACAGACATCATGATGCACTCTAACAAGGCACACCAAAATTCACTAAACCCAACCTAGGCAATTGGAGCTCACTCACCTTCACAAAGCTCATGCATATAAGACATACATTTGTGAACTCATAGACGGTCTTGAAACAATGGTTCACAAACTGTGCCAACAACTGAGCAAATTCTTGGTTGTTAAAATTTTTCCAGCTGCACCCACTAGGGATCTTGCAGACAGTTGTGGGGTGAAATCCATGATGGTAGTTGCAGTTCCAACTTTGCATGAATACTACTGTCACTGAGGCATTCAGCATACACCTCCCCTCCAACATAGTAAAGATGCACTCCTGTAGGAAGACAGACCATTTAGTTACTGCCATCTTTTTACAGCTGAAAGGCACCTGTGCAACCTGAACACAAATGTATACATTTATATGGATTTCAACTTTGGCAGCATAGGCAAATATTCTCTAAGTCCTGCACAACTGACAAAATCTTAGTTAATATAATATCCACATGTCAATAAGAACATCAAAGAGGTTTCTATAAAATAAAAGAAGAAATATAAAAATATAACAAAGTATAAAATTTCCATTTGGGGTTTTTTTGGGGGTACTGGGGGTTGAACCCAAGTATGCCTTATCACTGATCCATATCCTCCACCCCCCAACTTTTCAAATTTTGAGACAGGGTCTTGGCAAGTGGCATAGGGCCTTGCTAAGTTGCTGAAGCTGACTTTGAATGTGAAGCCTTCATGCTTCTGTCTCCCAAGCTACTGGGGTAACAGGCAGGTGCCACTGTACACAGTTCATTTTGATAAATCATTAATGACCTACTTAGCCATGGCTGACCATGTATGCTCACTCTAAAAATATTGTACAATAACACTTGGGCTTTGTGGTGGTAACTTCTATGTATTCAACATATGTCTCTTGCATGTATTTTGCAGGAAAATATAGAGAAGGGAGACCAAAAAGCTAGAACTATAAAACTGAAGGCAGAAGCGACACTGCTGAGAACTGAGAAAGAAAGGATAGTAAAAATTTTTTAAACTAAAAAGTGGCATGCTATGTAAAATGATAGCTTACCAAACTACCACCCACTACAAACTTCTTCCTGTGATACCCAGAGCACTAGAAGTATAGAAAATTGACACAATGCAGACTTTAAAAGAAGAAAGAGGGGGGAAAGACCCCCCCAACAAAGTCCCATGCCATTAAGGGAGATTACTCATGCCACCCAGCAGTCACAGCTTGTGTGGTTTTAAATGAGCCATCTTTCAGGTAGCTGCATGACTTCGACACTGTACTGTGATTATCCCATCTGAAATACTAAGTGTTGTTTTTACAAATACACTCAAGGCAGAAGATGTCTGTAACAAACAGTTGCTGAAGTAGAAACCCATTTTTCACCTGATGCAGTAGAAACTTAAGAGAAAGACATTCATTCCCAATAAGAAAAATGATAAATTTCATCTTATAAAATTTAGAAATTAATAAAAATATAAATAAGCAGAAAATGTTACTCCATTTGTGACATGGAGAAAATGATTTTTAATAATCTAAAACACCATATTCAGTTCTGGGTATCGTTAAGCTTTCTTTGCAAACATTTATGCATGAATATGATCTAACCATTTAATTTACAGTTCTCCCATGAATAGACCATTGTGTTTATGCTGATTTTCTGCTGCTATAACAATGCTATGATAAATGTCTCTGGACAATTTGTAATAACATTCTTACTAGAGATTCCTGGATGTTAACACACTAGATCAAAGGCTTTGACTCACTTTGCCAAATGAATTTCCAGAATGCTTGGATCAGTTTGCACCCTCACCTGCATTGTTTAAGTCCCTTCCTCCTTTTATCCAGGCAGAACTGAACCTGAGCTTCAACAAGAGCCAAAATTTTCTAATGGATTGCTGAAACATGGTGTAACTGTTTTAACCTGTGAAAGGATACATATGTGGTCCTCTATGCTTCTCCCTTAAACTCACTGTCCATGTTCTTACCTCTATATCCTACCATGGTTCTAGCTTTCTTATTATTTTTTAAGAGCTGTGCAAATAGAGGTAGAAAATTAATAATTTATAACTTATCTTCTATATTTTTGTATTTATTTTGGTTCATAATATATTTTTACCCTAAGGAAGTTTGAAATACTTTTCAATTCTACTACATTGCTTTTATGCTTAGAAAAAAATTTACCTCTTTGATCAATATATTTTCTTCTCACCTTTTAATAGATTGCCTTTAAAAAATACTCAGTAATTCATTTGCATATATGGTACAGGGTCAGGATCCTCCACTTCCCAACATCTGACTGTGTTACCTAGAACTGTAAGAAGACAGTTCATTTGATATGCTTCTCAACAACCTTAAATTTTTTATGCAGTCTGAGTTTCTTCTCCTCTTTTGTTTATGATTTACTTGTTGTTTTGTAACATTTTTACTAACCCTGGTGTCAACAATTTCTTTATTTTTCATTAAATCTTTTAGTTACCTACTCTCATTTTTTATTCTTCCAGGTAATACTGAAAACATATTATTCAAATCTCAGAAAGCATCACATTGTAGTTTAATTTGCTTTAAACTACAAATTAAGGTAGGAAAAGCAAATACCCTAAAATGCTTTCACAATATTAAGCCTTCCCTTTAAGAAAAACAGACTGCCTGCTTGTTTGAATTTTCTTTCTCTCTTGGTAAAGCTTTACTATCTTTATATAATACATTATTTTCAAGAAATTTATTTTTTCTGTTGCTAGTAGAACTGGGACTTTACCCTTGCTTATATTTTTAACTAGATATTGCCAGATTAAGGGAATCTAACAAATAAAAAAACAGGTTCTCCACGGGCTTCCAGATAAACAGTTTCCTGTGAACTGACACAGTGCCTCATTCATGATTGGGCACAGGTGAGGGAAAAGGCTAGTGTGCTTTTGTCAGAACTTTGAATTAATACAGGCTTTCTGGAATCATTTGACAAAACATATCAAGAGCGTTTTGCCTACCAATTTCACTTCAAGAATGTACTCATGAATGTTATCTAAATCAATCATATCATCTACAAGTCATGATAATCTTGGCAGACTTCCAGCATCTGAAATTCTGAGCACACTACTCAGGGCTTCTGGAACAACTTTAAGTAATGGCATTCCCAGAATTCTTATTTTCTTCCTAATTTTCTAAGAGGAAATTTTACTATGACTTTTTACTACTTTGGGGGAAGAGTCACCTTAGAATTTAATGAAAAGTAAGTCCCTCTATACCAAATGCAGAATATGTTTAAAAATAATCACAAGATTTACAGACCATACAAAGTTAACTATGCATGTTATAAACCTAACTTCTAGCATTTCATAATTAAAAGTGTTTAGGATTTTTTTTCCCCCATTTTAATCATCTTATGGAAATATGTATCAGTTCCTATTTAAGGATTGCTTGGTTCCCCTGCCTCTAGGATGTTAAAGCTTTGTTTCAAATGCCTTTTAAATATCCATTAAATAATCTTAATAATCTTTCTATGTGGCCCATTGTTTTAAATTTCATAGATCATTCTTTTTAAACCTTAAGCTCTGAAAACAATTTCAAATTTATAGAAGTCTGAAATATCAAAAAAAATAAAGCAACTGTATAAACATCACCCAGACTAATCCATTGTGACACTCTGCTCCCTTTCCTTTATCATCCGGCACCTCCCTCCCCACACACACTGATTCAGGATTGCTTCACCTACAAGCAGATAGAGAGGCAACAGGCATCCTCATATGTGCATACTGTCTTTCTGAAATATGGCATCATGATCCTTTACCCTTAAGTACTTAAATACGTACTTAAAATTAGCTTCACATAATTTTTAGCAATGCCAGTGAATTTGACAATGATATGATATTTTCACCTACCTTTCTTATTTCAATATTGTCTGCTATTCTCAATACTGTCATTTATAATAATTTACCACTGTTCAGTACAGGATCATGTCTACTAACAGGTATTATATATAGCTCTCATGTCTTTTAAGTACTTTTAATTTGGAATATTTCTACAATTTTCTTGTTTTTTTTTCCACAAATATTTTGGGAGAATAAGACTTTATTCTCCTTACTCTTTTAAATACAGAGTGCTCTTAACTGTGGGTTTCCCTGATGTTCCTGCAGATGGGCCCAGGTTTGCATTATTAACTGGGCTTGCTTAATGCTATGGCCTTGTCAGGGGAATCACATGTAGAGGTATGTGGTATTTGTCATCTTTACTGCTGATGACAATTTTAATCCCCTGGCCAGACAGGGGATTGATTAAGTAATTATAAATACAAATTACTGTTTTATCACTGTGCAATCACTGCCTTCTAGTGTCTTTGAGACTAGTAGAAAGTTTGTGGGGAGACACTTGGAAGACCATGCAAATATCCCAATTCTCATAAAAATTTCCCTTTATATTTAGCCTTCATTGAGGATTCTTGCTTAGCTCACAATAGGATGCTTGCCAACTGCTGTTTCTCCACTCTAGCTCTCACTCTACACCAACCAGCCTTCTAAGTCACTATCTCATCTATTTATTATTGGCAAGGTCACATGTCAGTATTGTTTTTGAGTGGTTTAAAATTCACTAGTGCATCTCATTATATTTGCCCTAGGTATCTGTTGGTTCTGAATTCACGGATAGAATTTTTTTTAAAAAACTGCCTATACTGAACAGTCATTCACTTAATCTTATCATACGTGTAAAAGTTACAGAACTGTCTCATATCACCACTAAATAATTGAGTCTATTAAAAAGACATTTTAATCTATAGCAAAACAAGATAGCATAGTGCCCTGAAATAGCAAGTCATGATTTCGGCTAATTCACGTCAACAGGATGACAGTCAGAAGACCATATAATCTTTAAATGCAAAATCATCCAGATTATACAAATTTTAGGATTATTTTCAAATTGCAGCACCTGAATATGATTTGTTATTTGATACCTGAACAAATGACCAAGTCTTCCCTGGGAGAACTGTGATAGGAAAGGTACATATATGAAGGGATCAAGCGAAGACTCACCTTTTCCAATGTGCTGCCTTATCTTTTCAATAGTGGAATTCTGTTTAACACTGGAGATCTGCCCAAGGCAGAAACAGTTCTCACTGTGGGAAGGATCAGTGAAACCATCCACCAACACACTTGTGGAGGAGGCATAGAACACTTCATCCACATGATTGCTGAGCTCATAGTAGACAATGGAACACCAGTATTTTGGTTCCTCATAAGCAAATGACTGAACATCTGTAATACAGAAAATGTTCCATCAACTGAAGTTGGTGCCTTGGGCTCTCAAAAACTGAAACTGCATCATAAAACTGGCTTAGGATTATGGAATAGCAACTGTGCTCATATGTAAGCAGGTTTTCTCTGAGGTCTAAAGCAGGTACTTCTTACTAAATGAGACATTCTCCTTTAAAAGGAAAACAAATTTCCTCCAATTGCCACCAGAAAGAGAGACTACCAACAGCATTTGCTGAATACTAACAATAAGCTACTTGCTTTTTAACATGCAGTAAAGTTTTACTTACAAACAGGGAGAGAATCAATTGGATGTGGGCAAAGTCTGCTGACTTATGCTCTAGGAAACCCACCAAAGAGGTCAACAAGAAAAGGCAAACATCTCTTCCTTGTGAAAATGTTAGCTGATTGTAGACTTACTCCATAGAGGAAAATTTTTAAAGTTTAAAATTCTTAAAGGAACATTCTTAAATCTGTGTCTACTTCCTGAAATTAGCCACAATTGGCACAGGGGTCACAGGATCCTATTAGTGTGTACTACTATGTCCATTCTTTCCTTCCATCCTATTCTCCAAATTCCAAAACCATGTGAGGTTTATGATTAACAAATCAGAGTTTTTATTTGTTGACATATGTTTGATAAAATGTCCTAGAGAGGATCGAGTGTCATAAAACACAGAATCAATATAAAAAAGATCCAAAAAATTTACTGCTTAAAAGTTGTACATCCCAATTTATTACATTGCACATTTAAGGTTCACAGAAAAATTCAATACAAGGTCCAGAGATTTTCTGTATGTCCCTGACCCTATGAATTGCTTCCCATGCTATCCATGGCCCCCACTGAGGGTAAATTTGTTATAACCTATGAATCTACATTGCCACATAATTATCACCCAAACCCCAGAGTTAATATTTATATGAGGTGCGTGTGGTACTGGAGATGGAACCCAGTGCCTTGAGCAATCTTGACAAGCACTCTACCATTTAACTACACCCCTAGCTCTTAGAGTTCACTCCTGGTATTGTTCCTTGTATGGGTCTGGACAAATGTACAGCAACACACAGTTGTCATCATAGTATTACACAGATATCATCAAACTTTAAGTACTTAAAAAATACATGCAACTCTGACAAAGTCTGACGCGTGTCCTTTTTATTTAAAAATTGCTAATGAAATAAGCAATCAGTTGCATTTTGACTTCAATTAAAATCTAGAAATCAAATTGCACTTTAACTTCAATTTGCATAAATGTTATGCACATTGAACAACCTGTGCATGTGGGAGTGTGTGGGTGTTCCAGTGAAGCCCTCTAGGAGAGGCCTCTGGGGAAGGGTTCTTTCTATCCAACAGTGTGGCTGTGGCTTCTGACAGACACTTAGGGTCCTCCCACAGTTATTTACCTAAGCTCTGCTCTCTTAAGCCTACTCAGCTTGCCACTGTCAACCTGGAAGAAGGATGGCTCCATCCCCTCAGTAACTGCTATGAATAATACAGAGCTGGAAGTAGAGACCCACACTTCACCAAGGAAGGAAAGAAATGTCCAGTTTCACTTAAGTTTTTTAGGGTTAGAAGAGGAAAAATGTGTGCCTCAATTTCTCTTGGTAATAAAGTTAACAATAAATTCAGGAAGAAGAAGCAAATGCTATTAGTTTCGGTTTCAGTGAGTCATAAATAAGGTCTAGAAAACAGATGGGGTTTATGAATCTAGATTCTAACCATGAAAGAAATATTTTGGAAGGCCAATTAGGTGAACTCTCCATTTTGAACACCAACTGTGGAACTCCACTTTGCTGGTGCTGTGCCCATTGTAGCTCAGCTCCCCTGTCCACGTAAAAGCATCCTATCACCACCAGTTCTAAATGACGAAGCACTAGAGAGCTGAAGAGATGAGTGAACAGCCACACTCAGTCCTTCGTTAGTTAAACGGTCAGTGTCTGCCCATTAAATAAGAGGCACATGTATTATCCACAGAATATTTTCCATTGGGTTTCTCTCCCTGTGCTCTACCTTTCTCTAGAAGTTATCTTTTTAAAGATTAATAAAATTTGTGAGAGAAAGCAATGTTTGGACATATCAACTTTAGACTCTACAAGGGCAGTAAGCAGCAATTCAGTTTACCTCCTCTGTTGATTTCTGAACACAGTGAAGGCACTATCATGTTTGTGTCCATTGGTTGAGAGCCATCCTGGGTCACCGGGTCATCACAAGGCAAGTAAGCAGGTGGGAGAGTATCAGCTACAAAGTTTCAAAGAAATTACATGCTTAAAACATACATTTTATTTTGTACCAAGATAAAGACTTCAAGTTGCCAATTAACCTTCACATCAAAAGACTAGATACTACAGACACAAGTCTTGATGTACAATTTTGGAAGATTATTAGCATCTGAGAAACTCTTCCACTTTTAATGACAGTTCAGTAGGAGGAGAAGCAACCACTACATGAATATAACAGGAGTTGTCAGCCCATCCAGGACCACATCAGTCTTTGATTCATTCATTCATACATTCCTTCATTTCTTCCTTAATTCATCATATGCAATTCAACATTATATGCAGTTTCTTGTTAACATTTGGAAGTTTCACCCAAGTTTTTGGCACTAATTATACAGAAAACTTTTAAAATTATTTTTTAGTTGTAGGTGAACATGATACCTTTTTATGTGGTGTCAAGGATCAAACCCAGTACCTCTCACATGCTAGGCAAGCATCCTGCCACTGAGCCACAACCCCAGCCCCCAGAAGTCTTATTAATTAAAAGTCTTCTGGAACATGCTTTCCATCACTAATATCTCCTGCAGCCATTTCTGGGAACCATAGTGACTTCAGTGTCCTTAAGACTCACAACATGGCATTAGTACTGGCAGTTTTTTCTAAACTTCTGCAGAAACACATTCAGGTAAGCAGAGTCACCAGGTGGCTTGGATCATGCCATTTTAAAAAACAATCATAACAGCATTTTAGCTCAAACCCATACTATCTGTCTGAAGAGGACCTGTGCATTTCAGTTTCAACTACTGATGGAAAACATCTGAAAGCTAAAAGAGAATGATTAAAAAGGGAGAGGTTGAGAATCTCTTGCATTAAATCTATGGGCTTTTAGGAATTTTCCAGCCAAGTTTTGTTAAAGTCTAAGGATTTACAACTGTTAATTTTCCATCACTTTGAGCAACCTGTTAGGATTACCTTCTCCCTATTATTTAAATAAGCACTGGCTTTAAAATCCCTAATAAAATAAGTGGAAATAAATCACTTCATCACAGTTTTAGTTCTAAAATCTTCTGTTTCAGAATCTACATATGTACTCTCCTGAAGAGCTCACCACTAGCTGGAAAACCAGGGTAAGAAAAGTGATTTCTGAAATGACAATACTAGTTCCAAGTCTGGTGTTTCCTTACTGTAAAATAAAGGACACCATGGCTTCCCACCAACAACCCTTTGTGGTCACTGGCTCTGGGGAGCCCACCACCTAGCACCATGACAGAGCCTTAGGAACAAACTTTGACCTGAGGAAATTGCATAAGCTGGGAGAAGTCCTTGGGCAATTGTCTAACAGGAATAACCATCACTGCTCCTCCAGGGGTTCTCAGGGATGCTAACTGATGCTCCAGCTCAATCAGCCCAATGCTTCCACCATCCAGTGGCTGAAAAGCAGTGACTCAGTGTCCCAAGACAGGATTACAGGGGTTGCATCTGGATGCCTTTCCCCATTTCTCCTTCTGCTTTACATTTAGCTTCTTCCCTGCAGCTCTATGGCTGACTGTTTTGCCTCAAGTCAGGAGTCAAGGCAGCCTGCTCTGAGCCTGAATCCCATGGATTTCCACTGTCAAGTTGGGGACAAATTCATTGGCCACCTACGGCATCAGCATGGCTAAGAGAGAGAAGCTCATTACAGCTGGTAGACTAGGATTCCTCCTTTCTTTTTTCTGCATTTCATCTACTTGGCTTGTGTCTTATCCCTGACAGTCAAGGACAAAGTATAAACTCAGGCAATAATCTTCAGGTTTTTCTTTCAGGATCACCCTGGTTGCCACTGCTCTAGAGTTCTCTGAAATGTATCTCCTTACCACCAACCTGCCCACCAAATCCAACAGGTTTTCAAGGGAGAGATGTGGACAGGGAATCACCAGATGGTAGTACTTTGAACTTTAAACTAATATACCACCTTCATCCCAACAATTTTGGATTGAAAAACCACAATGTAAAATAAACAGGCTTACAAAATAGGGTAGTAACAAGGGCTGGGGTTGTGGCTCAGTGGTAGAGCGCTCCCCTTGCACACATGAAGTCCCAGTTCCATCCTCAGCACCACATATAAATAAAATGAAGGTATTGTGTCCACCTGCAACTAAAATAAATAAATATATATGTGTGTGTGTGTGTGTGTGTGTGTATATAAAACTTTACATATATTTATATAAATAAATTATATATAATTTATGTATAAATAACAAATCTATATTTATTTATACATATTTTTATATATATTAAAAATAGGCGAGTAACAACTACATAAAATGAAAGCAATATAAACTATGAAACCCTTTTCTTTTTCTTCAGTACTGGGGATTGAAAGTAGAACTACTTTACCACGAAGCTACATCCCCAGATCTTTTAATTTTGCTAAGTTGTAGAGGCTGTCTTTGAAATTGTGATTTTCCTCTCTCAGACTCCCAAGTAGCTAGAATTCTGGGTGTGTGCCACCTACTTGTTTGCTTCTCAATTTTTAAAGGTCCAGGACTGATGCTGAATTTAAATTTATTTAAAAACACTCTAAGTGGCCCAAAAAACATGTTTACCTATTTTCCCTTTTCCAAAATGTTAATGAACTTCAAGTCCACCTTTGATTCTCCTTGAGGTCTACTGGCAAGAAATTTGGTACTATTCATTTTCTGATATTCATTAATTTATAATTTAAAAAATTATAAATTAAATGAAAAAAATAATTTATCATTTATTTTGATAACCATTACACCATCAGTTATTGTCTAAGAGGAAAATAATTGTTTTTTGCCTGTGCTAAGTTAAACAACAGATAGTTCCTGCACGTCCACTGTAGTCATGATTTATTTTGTTTTTGGGGAAAATAAGCTCTTAATACTTAGATTATCACATATTTATGAGCTGAAAAATATTAAGTATTAAATTTCTCATGCTGTATCTTACATTCCATATAATCCTGTAGCAGATTTGTTCATTTTCCTATTATCTGGCCCTTCAGAAATAAAGCTTTTGAGCATATTGTTTTATTTTTTTTCAGCAGTATGATGGAATCTGCCCAAACCAAGCCATTAAAACACTGACTTCTCCTTTTACCTTTCAATATCACCTGAAGTTCAAACTACTTTACCTTGTCAAAAAAAATAAACTGATAAAGGCTTCTGAAATACCAATAGAAACCTTAGAAGCTGTGAAAATGTCCAATGACTTTAAATTAAATTATCATCTAGCTAGAGTTTGTTACAATTTTCATTCCAAGTCACCCTAACCCCCTAAATCACCTCAATAAATGCACAAATAGGTGGTAACCTGAGTCAATCTCCATCTCCTCTACCTTTCAGAAGACACCCCCTGCCAGCCTATTTTAGCAGCTCTTATTTTGCTCAGGAGTCTTTGAGAACTTCCTTTTCCTACTGCCTGCAGGCAGGGCAGCCAGGGGGAAGAATTAACCTTTGCCACAGCAAAGGAGAATGTTATTTCTGCTCCTGCAGTAACCTGATGTGCGGTGATCTGCTCAGCCACAGATGAGCTCAATCAGCTTTTGAAGATGACCTAGAAAGTGAGTCACCAAGGACAGCAAAGCAGCATGTTGCAGATGAACTTGACAAGGAAAGTAACTTTTCCCCTCACCCGTTTTCTTTTGGTATGGTGCTGGCAATTGGACCCAGGGCCTTGCACATGATAAGCACATGCTCGGCCACTGAACACCACTCCCAGGTCCTCACCTGATTGTTAGATGATTGTGTCATTGTTGGTGGAGGCACCTTTTAATAAACTCTGAATACTGAATTACTAGATATCTATAGTGAGATGCACAGATCTTCACATAAACATAACACACAACCCTCCACTGGCTTCTTTGCCTATGAGATCCATCTAAAGTTGTGTTCTATTTTCTCACATGTAGTATTGCAATTCATTTGCTGATGCAATAATCTCTTCTGCCAATTAATTGTTTCCAGTTTGAAGTGATTATAATGAAGCTACTAGGATCATTTCTTTATTTAACTTATTTTGAAATAATTTCAAATTTACAGAAAATTACAAGAATGGTATAAAGAACTCTTACAGATCCTTTAGATACTCAACAATTTCTAACATCAGTTAGTCTACCCTCCTCCCCTCTCCCCATTCACATGCACATGCACATCCACTCTCCTCCTGAGTCATCTCAGAACAGGTAGCCCATATCCCCTCCATTTCTTTAAAAAAATGTGAACTTCCACATGTAGAGTTAACAAAATAGCTGTTTTCATTTAGATTCTGCTGACATTTGAGTTGTTTTATAGACTGTCTCTCCATTTGGGTCTCTATTCTATTTCCTGATGATTAAACTCACATGTTTTTGACTGAAGGGCAGTGACATTCCTCTCTCCTGTGGGTCAACCTCCAGAAGTCCACCACCTCTGTGTGTGACCAATGCTGTTGATCTCTCCACTTGGTTAACATGTTGTCCAACCCATACACTGTCTAGAGTTACAATTCCTTCTTCTTTAATTAATAAAAAATTAGTGGGAAATACCTTAAGATTATGTGAATACCATTTCTCATCAAACTTTACCCCAAGTGAAGCATCCATTATTGCTTGAATCAATTTTTGCTACAATGACTGCAAAACAGCGATATTTAATTCTGTTACCACTTGTCAGAATTATAACATAAGCACTTTCCCTTCTCCTCCCTTTATCTGCCCATTTATGACAGTCAATCATCCATATGGAGTCATAGATTCATAGTCAATGAGTTATACTATCACTGTTCTTATCTATTTTGATGTTCATATGGTCTGAGAGTTGGCCATCAGGAGCCCACTCAAGCTGGTTCCTATGTACTCTTAACATGCCATAACTTTTTGAGTATTTATTTCATTCTGGAACAAGATATTCCATGTTTAATTCTTACCATCTCTCTAGCTCTGGAATTCCCAGTCCCTTTCATTTAGGAATGAGATTTAGAAAACAAAATCTGGGCTCTGTGCTTTGTAGGTCTACTGAAGTCATACAAATTCTAGGGCTGTGTGTCTTATGAATCCCAAGTTTATCCTATTAGCTCCAAGTCCAATTCAACCACATGGGGATTTTATTTGTCCTTCCATAATTCATATCAGCAGCCATACTTCATTTGAAAGACCCTGGACCACCAATGTCATTGAGGAACATCTTTCTCAATTCTAAAATATACTTGAAAAGTTTTCAGAACCATTATATTATCTCTTTTTTTTATTTTTGGCAGTGCTGGGGATTGAACCCAGGGCCTTATGTTTGTGAGGCACACACTCTACCTACTGAGCTACATCCCCAGTCCTGCCCTCATTATATTTATACTATCTTATAAATAACCCAAAGATGAACTTAAGTCTTATTTTCTTAATTGTTTTAATACATACAATTCATTCACAGTGTACTCCCCCACTCCAAGTGTTATTTTATTAAATTGAAAAATTATTTCTCTTCTTTTGATAAGTTTATTTATTTGAACATGTTTCTTGCTGTTTTAGGAGTTTTGCTCTACAATGTAAATTCAATTTTACTTTTTAAATACATACAATGTTAACATGATTCTGAAAGTCAAAATAATATATTTGCTAGCCTGTGTCTTTTACTCAGTCCTCCATTCTAACCTCCTCATAGGATAGCCAACTTTTTTTCAGGTGTTTCTTTCCTGTGTTTCTTCTTTGAGGTAGAGGTAAGCAGATAAATGTTTGATTTTTTAAATTTCCTCTTTAACAGTAACAAAGAAAGGTAGCCTACTCTGCTCTTCTGCATTTTGCTTTTTCTACACCCTAGTAAGGACTTCGTGTTATAGAGCTCTTAATCATTTGTTTCTGAAGTCAGCAACATCAGTTGACTGAACCTGTCCATGTCCTTGTGTTGAAGTAGTTCATGTTATCTTTCCATTACCTGTATGGCTGCACTGACTGTGCACATGTACTTGCTGCTGAATTCCCAAGATAGGGGTGCTGGATGAAGGGTAAATGCACATGTGATGTGATTGCTGAGCACCCCTTACAGGGGCTGTCACATCCCACTGCCACCAGTAATGCATGATCACCCTTCCCCACCATTCTCCAAAGACTTTTTCAAGCTTTGGATGTTTTTGACAATTTAGTGAGTGAAAAATGTTTTCTAGGAGCATTTTTAATTTACTTTTCCTATGGTAAATAATTATCATCTTTTCATGTATTTCAGTGTTAATATCTTCTGTCAAGTGTCTGCTTATGCTTTTTTGCCTGTTTTGATTTTTTCATCCTTCATTTAAAAACATGTATCCATGCACTATAGATTGCCATATTGGCTAGTATCATATGTTCCAGGAATTTCACACACCTGTCACAGGTCTTTTGACTTTTCTTATATGCCAACATTAATTTTTGCTAACCACATATGGACACTGCCTTGCATGTGGACGTCTGCATCATATATAGTCATGTATACCCGTACCATAGGGAGGAATCCATCTATGCATTTTTTAATATACATAAAGCCTCACACAATTATCTATCTTCTGGTGTATATGGATTTTGGTTTTACTTATGAAGAATCTAATTTTACCTTTTTATAAATCATTAGTCAACACCATTTATCCAGGGTTCATCTTTGTCCTACTAATTGGAGATGCCACTTTTCTCATAATCTCCACATGTTTGGGTTCATCTCAAGACACTTCCTTCTGCTTCATTCTTTTTTTGTCTGCACCCAGTACCATTGTCTCAATTACAGCAATTCTTGTCTCTTACAGGGCTAGCCCTCTCATGGTTCCAGCCAGTGTTTTATTTACATGCTTATTTTTCCACATCACTTTCTTTATCACTTTGTATACTTCCTGAAAAGGAGGTCATTGTGTACTTTTACTGGGATCATATCATGTTCATAATTTGACAGTAAACATCAACATCTTGAGGATGTAAAGGCCTATTCAAGACCTAGGAAGGTCTGCTGGAGTCTACTGCTGTGCCTTTTGTGTTCTATAGGTACCATCTGTATTAGTTTGCTAAAGCTGCTGTCACAAAAACACCACAGTCTAGAGTCTTCAACAACAAACTTATTTTCTTACTGTTCTGGAGACTGAAAGCCTAAGATGAAGGTGTTGGCAGGCTAGTCTCACCTGAAAACTCTCTTCTTGACTTGCTGATGGCCATCTTCTCAGGATTTATGCAAAAGCCCTTTTTCCTGGTATTTCTGTGTGCTAACCCTCCTTCTCATAAGGAGACTAGACAGATTGCATTACAGCTTTCCCCTCATGTCCTTGATTTCCCTTAATCTTCCTTAAAGACCCTATCTCTAAAACCAGTCACCTTACACGGCACTTGGGGTATGGTCTTCAGCATGCATTCTGGAGTACTAAACAATTCAGTCTGTCATGTCACACACAGGATGTGTTCACTCCTTGTTAAATTCACTAAGCATTTTATATTTTCTGTTATTTTTGAAAATGTTTCTCCATTATATGTTCTAACTAGTAATTACACATACAAAGGTTACTGACATTTTCATGTTACCTTTATAGTCTACTATCTGCCTGGGTTATCTTGCTGAGTTAGTTTTATCATTGCCTTTTATAGAAATGTTTGGTTGTACAATCACATCACTGACACTGGACAGTTGATTTTTTTTTCCTTTCCACTGTTTGCTCTTGTCTAATTTAATTGGCTAATCATGAGAGGAGAATTTTAAAGAGCAAAAAGCAGACTTCCCTGACTTGTCTTGATGCTGTAGTGTTTCACCCTTAAAAATGATGCTGACTTTAGGATGGAAATGTACCTACCCATTCCATAGTTGAGTATTTTTACAGCATGGGGCTGGGTGGGTGTTGGCACCCTAATATGAACATGATTGAATGTCACATACTATTCTAACAAAGTTATAAATTTCTCAGAAAAAGTGAAGAGTTAAAATATAAAACTATACCCTACAAACCAGGAGACCTATTTAGAAGTGAGGAGACAATGTACCAACTTGACGTTCAGGGGATGACCAAGTCCCACAAGGGCCACATTGATGTTGCTTCCAACACAAGTATACCTATCAGCCCAAAGCACACTGAGCACAGGACACCATGCCATAGAGTGGGGTGCTCAGATGTCACACAGGAAAGTCAGGCCAAGCTTCAGGGGAAGGAGATGAGTGCTTATCAGGAGTCTCCAGGTGACCCAGGAGACTAAGAAGAGGACCTTGTCTTGGGATCTCAGTACTGCTATATTTTTTGTGGTCTGTTTAAGTCATGGATGAACAGAATAAATTCCAGAATTTTTCTAGACAAATTAAAGTTAAGGCCACTGATTTAACGGAAAAAGTCCAGCCTAGTTTATTAAGTTCCATGATGACAAATACCTATGTTCCTGATGCTGCACAATACAAGAATCATTATAGAAATCTGATTTGTGCCATCTGAAGACATTTTTAAATAGGATGCTTGTCTGGAGCAGTCCCACCCTGTACCTGTTACCTGGTTTCATTAGTAATAGAGGACCATTGTCAATCCCAAAAGTTCCCCAGCTTGGTCAATAAATAATGTTGTCAGCCTTAATATTAGCCATGATGGATGAAATTCAGGGAAGAGATGGGTCTGGAAGAGCTGCCAGCCAGGAAAGAAGTAAGAGTGTGCTAGAGAAGGACACATGGACCTAAGGTCTGCTGGGCTAACAGGCCAGGCACCTCTTCCTGCTGGAATCCTGAAGGGTGATGCTGCCACTCACCTGGGTGACCCCCCCATGCTGCTCCTATCATTTTGGCAATATATCTGTTTTCTATGGTGGGGGATGGAAATAAGAAGCATCGAGACTACCCAGGCTGAAGCACTTTCTGTGTACAATTCTTAGTTCCTGGGTGAGAGATTAACCTAAAAAACCAGTATTTGCCAACTTGGCCTGACTCAGGTCAGATTGAGGAAGGAAGAGAGGGTGTGGGACACCTTCCTCATACTAATTCTTTCTGCTTTGAGGCTATTTCTCTCTTATGGGAAACAGGCATATTAGGGTGATGACTTTTCTGGAACCATCTTCAGTTTCTTTGAGCACTATTATCTCAGTGCCATGAGGTCACTCCTACCTGGTAATTTTGAAGAATGAGGCTTCCCTTTTAGGAAAAGCTGAGCCACTGGTTAATTTGAATTTTAAGAATCCCCTTTGAAAAAGGAATGGAGTGTTGAAACACTCTACTTCTACAGGAAAATAAATATTTCCTCTTACTATCCTCATATGTCCTGAATTTCTTCAAGAACTTTATTCCACATTCACAGCTGGCGATCAGCCCTCTACTACACACAAGCTCCCCAATGATTTACATCAGCAGGGTCCTTGGATTCCTGTTCCAGTTACTACTAATTACCTACTCTGTCCTTAATTATTCTGCTGATCAAACCATCTCAGATTTGGCCAGGGACCTCTCCTTCAAGCTGGCCTCAAGGACTGCACCATCATCTGCTTCTTAAAATCTCACTTTAAAATTAGCTGTTCTTTTTCCTAGTTCACAGCTACAGGGTTTACATTCCAAAAGCATTTATCCCCAGCCATTTTCTAGCTTGATTATCTTAAATGAAAAATCTATCCACAATACCATCATCCACTGGGGAAAGTTCCAGGTGCTCACAGAAAAAAACATCACTGACTGCTACAACTGGCTGTCTACATATATGACCTGTTTCAGTCCCTTGGTGTTTCAAGAAGGCATTAGTATAAATGACCCCCCACACACATATCAATGATGAGATTGAAACAGGACATATGTATGGATGTATGTCTGCATATATATGTGTGTGTGCATACACAGGCACACACACACACACACACACACACACACATATATATATATATATATATATATATACACATGATATAAATATGGAGTGAGACAGGGCATATATCGCTTATGATGATAGAAAAATATAAAGAAAAAACTATATAAGGCCAGTTTCACTGTTATGTATATGTACATGTGTATATATATATATATATATATATATATATCCACTATACCACTATAACACCATCCACACACACATACATACATGCACATATGTATTATACACATACATCCATGTACATTTATTTTTAATTTACAAGAAGCTGCACAAACACCTTCATAATGATGTACTCTTCTTTTGCCTTATTCCAAGTGCATCTCTAGAGAGGTGGGCAGACAGTCAGCAGCGAAGTTATTGTTGACTACAGGCACCAGGCTGCCACCTCTTAAGATATGGGTGGCTTCCTGTGAGAATAAACTAAGAACTGTCGCATCTCCTGCAGAGCTGCCCTAGCCTGAGGCAGTGCTGCTGCAGAAAATAAATGTGAGCTTCCATTCAGAACATCTGCTCAGATTCCAGAGCATAAATGTACCATTTAAAGAAATGGGGAAAAAACTGCCAATCCTTCTTTGACCTAAATCTTTTTATTTAGACCAGGGAACACATTTCCAGACTCTCTTTTATGGAGAAAGTTACAGTTACTTCTGGCCCATAGCAGTTTGATGACCTCAGAACTGCACTGGAGTTTTGCAGTCTGGCTTCAGGCTCAGGGTCACAGGAGGGAAATCAAGATTATGAGGGAGGAATGGGCAAGCAGCAAGATTTCTGAGTCTACTCTCCAAATACAGGGATGAGCTGCCAAGCCATGGACTCTGGATCACACTAAGTGAGGGGAGGCAAGCCTGTGACTTTTCAAACTAGTCGACAACAGGATCTAACAACTGTATTAATCCCCAGCTAGGCTGGCAAATCACCAAACTGGGGATTCTTCAAATTCACTTAGATATGCATTTAATATCTGAACCTAACCTAACATCCTAGCTCAGCAACATAGACCCTGCAGAGTGTTAGAGTGTCTCCCCTATGACCTTGTGGCTGACTGGGAGCTGAGTCTCTATGCTCTTCCCAGCACCAGCAGTGTTTCCTACTGCACATCACCAGCAAAGGAAAATATCAAAACCAAAAATTAGAAGTAGTTTTGCTGAATGTGTTCTGCCTTTACACCAACATAAAGGTACAACCTGTCATAAGGAAAACCCCAGGTTGCTGAGCTTTGAGTTGAACTAGCTGCCGTTTCATGTAACATCATCTTTTTAAATTGAGTAACCAGACTCAAGGGCCATCGCAAGAAGGGAGAAACTCAGCTCACCTTTACACTACAATCTGAATAATGCCACTGAAACAAAGAAGGCCTCCCTCAGCCCATCCCTTTCAGCCACACCCACTTCCTTCTCCTACCCTGGCCAACAACCAATCTGTTCTCCATTTTGATAATTTCAAGACTTTGTCTTCAAGATAAAATCTGCCAAGTCATGAATTACAGGGTGACTGAAGTATCAAAATCAAAACCTACATTCAGTCAACAGGTGAGGAGGCTGTCAGGTGTAGTAATTTTAAACAGCTGGAAGCTATCATGTTAAAAAGAAAGGCACCTGCAAGCCAACACTAGGGTGTTACTGTAAAGATGGAAACTGAAATTACAGAATGTTAAGTTCAGGCTTAGTACAGTGTTTCGAGCTGATTAAGTTCAAAGTACAAATGACAATGGTCAAGAACCATGTAGAAAACATTAAAAAAGGCCAATGCTTGGAAGTCTCCAGTAAGACACTTTAGTAGCAGTAGATAGCAACAGAATGGTCTTCTCAATACAACAGTCAGATTACTGACTTAGCCACCACTGGCATTTACTTTGTTAAAGAAAAAGAAAACATCTATTTAATTCAATTACTATAAGTAGCCTTGGTCCCCAAAGCTAGTTAATGCCTAGAAGAACAGCCACCTGCCACATGACAGCAGAGTCAGGGTCTTCAGATGCTCCTGGAATGTTCTGTGTCCTCCATGTGTCCACACACACACAATAAACAAAATGCCTAATATTTTCTACTTTCCCAAACATGTATTTGTCAGTGATGGTCAAAGAGGCACCTTTCCACCACACCACTCCTCATGCTCCACCATTGTTACTAATTGCCATGAATCTAAGTCTCCACAAAGTGTTTCCATAACTCAGTTTTCCCACATGATTATTTTACGCTATTTTATTTGTAACATAATAAATGGCATAAGTTGAGGAAAAACTACAATTGCTAAAATCAATATAAAATTTTTTAGTTGAAGAAACTGAGGGCAAAATATATCCAAAAGAACAATGGCAAAACTTGCAGTAGAGAAAAATTAAAAAAACATGTTTTTCTTTCTCCCCCACTTTCCTACCCACATGAAGATGCCTTATAACATCAGCACACTAATCTTAATGAATACTGGCAGAAGGAAAAATCTGGAAAGAATAAATCAATTTTATATTTGTCTCCAAACACACAAAATTCAAAATACTGCATGACCAACCCTATAGTAGCTCTATTCAGTACAAGACAACCTCACCCAGGCAGCTGGATCTGACACCTTGCCTGGACACTCAGGCAGGGGACATCAGAGTCACAGCAAAGCATGACTGTACTGCATGATCCACCTGTGGAATTTCAGAAAGTCGAAGGTAAGAGAAAGCAGTGGAGGGTATCAGAGGATGAAGGAGGACAGGTGAAGAAGACTGTTAGATAGGAAGAACACAGCATAGTAACCACAGTTAATAACACACATTTCAAAATCAATAATGCAGACTCCGGCACCAAGCAGCTTCAGGGACCAGAATAGGGCAGCCAGAGACTTCCCCAAGTAGCCTGGACCCCTGCGGTGGGAGGTGCCTTTCAAGGCTAGCTTCTCAGACCAGACCGCCCAGTGAGAGGCTTTCTACATAGAACCAGCCACAAGCCCCCAAACCAATGGAGAGCTTCGATCCGCAACCAGCATCTGGGATCAGGGCAGGGCAGCCAGAGACCTCTTCAGGCGGCTCTGCCCACTCTGGCTGCAGGCTCTCTTCACGGGGCGATCCAAGACGGCAGCCTAGAGGGTGACTGCACCCCCAGTTGCTCCAGAACCCAGGAGTTAAGAAGGGGAGGCATTGAGAGACTCGGACTGAAATAGAGCCACGGGTGAGTCTGCCCACTGGGTAAAGCTCGGCCCGGGTGGCAGGCCCAGATAGAGGTGGCTTATCGGAGCCGGGCAGGGCAGCTAGAGTCTTCCACAGGCAGTCCTGTGCACTCCGGCGGTGGGCCCAGCCCACACAGCCAGCTACTCCAGGTTCCCGGAGCGGGCCTGCTAGTGAGAGCCTTTCTGACCAGAACAAGCTCCAAGTCCTGGAGCCAGTGCAGCACAGCATACTCTGGCACTCAAGCAGCTTCAGGGACCAGGATAGGGCAGCAAGAGACTTCCCAAAGTAGCTTGGACCCCTGCGGTGGGAGGTGCCTTTCAAGGCTAACTTCTCAGAACAGACTGCCCAGTGAGAGGCTTTCTACATAGAACCAGCCACAAGCCCCCAAACCAACGGAGAGCTTCAATTCGCAAGCAGCCTCTGGGATCAGGGCAGGGCAGCCAGAGACCTCTTCAGGCGGCTCTGCCCACTCTGGCCGCAGGCTCTCTTCACAGGGCAATCCAAGATGGCGGCCTAGAGGGTGACTGCACCCCCAGTCGCTCCAGAACCCAGGAGTTAAGAAGGGGAGGCATTGAGAGACTTGGACTGAAATAGAGCCACAGGTGAGTCTGCCCACTGGGTAAAGCTCGGCCCGGGTGGCAGGCCCAGATAGAGGTGGCTTACTGGAGCTGGGCAGGGCAGCTAGAGTCTTCCCAAGGTAGCCTTCCACACTCCAGCAGTGGGCTCCTCCCACATGGCCAGCTGCACGGTGCAGGCCCACAGTGAGAGCCTTTCCGCACAGAGCCAGCTCCAAACCGTGGAACCAGTAGGGGGCTAGGGGCAGTTTTCTTCGGATGCACTGCATTATCAGATTCCTCCAAGACATCAGGCTACTGAAGGCTGGGAGGTGATACACTGGAAATCTACCGGGACACTATAAGCCAATAGCGGAAAACTGCAATATCTCAGGGTCCCACTGACAGCTGACCAATATGAGAAAACAAGGGAAGAAAATGTCCCAAACAAACCTAGGCACTACATCAATAAAACCCAATGACAGCACAGCAGAAGAAATGTCAGAAAGGGAGCTCAGAATGTACGTAATTAAAACGATCAGGGAAGCTAATGAGGAGATGAAAGAGCATAGAAAGCATAAACAATAGGATAGAACACCTGGAAGACAGAACCTCAGACATTGAAGACAAATTATTTAATCTTTAAAACAAAGTTGGCCAAACAGAAAAGATGGTAAGAAATCATGAACAGAATCTACAAGAATTATGGGATATCATGAAAAGGCCAAATTTAAGAATTATTGGGATTGAGGAAGGCTTAGAGAAACAAACCAAAGGAATGAACAATCTATTCAATGAAATAATATCAGAAAATTTCCCAAATCTGAAGAATGAAATGGAAAACCAAGTACAAGAGGCTTATAGAACTCCAAATATACAAAATTACAACAGACCCACACCAAGGCACATTATTATGAAAATACCTAACATACAAAATAAAGACAGAATTTTAAAGGCCGCGAGAGAAAAGAATCAAATTACATTCAGAGGGAAACCAATAAGAATATCAGCAGATTTTTCAATCCAGACCCTAAAAGCTAGAAGGGCCTGGAACAACATATACCAAGCCCTGAAAGAAAACGGATGCCAACCAAGAATCTTATACCCAGCAAAACTTACCTTCAAATTTGACGATGAAATAAGATCCTTCCATGATAAACAAAAGCTAAAGGAATTTACAAAAAGAAAGCCAGCATTACAGAACATTCTCAGCAAAATATTCCATGAGGAAGAGATGAAAAACAACTGATGCAAATCAGCAACAGGAGGCGCTAGCCTAAAAGAATAGCCAAATAAAGGAGAAACCAATCATGTCAAAAACAAATATGAGTCAATTGACTGGGAATACAAATCATATCACAATAATAACCCTGAATGTTAATGGCCTGAATTCATCAATCAAAAGACACAGACTGGCAGATTGGATTAAAAAGAAAAATCCAACAATATGCTGCCTGCAAGAGACTCATCTCATAGAAAGAGACACCCATAGACTAAAGGTGAAAGGCTGGGGAAAAACATACCATGCACACGGACACAGCAAAAAAGCTGGAGTATCCATCCTCATTTCAGATAATGTGGACTTCAAACCAAAACTAGTCAGAAGGGATAAAGAAGGACATTACATGCTGCTTAAGGGAAGCATAAATCAGCAAGACATAACAATCATAAATATCTATGCCCCGAACATTGGCTCATCCACGTATGTCAAACAAATCCTTCTCAATTCCAGAAATCAAATAGACCACAACACAATAATACTAGGCGATTTTAACACACCTCTCTCACTACTGGATAGATAGTCCAAACAAAAATTGAATAAAGAAACTATAGATCTCAACAACACAATCAACAATTTAGACTTAACAGGACATATATAGAATATACCATCCAACAAAGAACTGAATACACTTTCTTCTCAGCAGCACATGGATCCTTCTCTAAAATAGACCATATTTTATGCCACAAAGCTACTGTTAGCAAATACAAGAAGATAGAGATACTACCTTGTACTCTATCAGATCATAATGGATTGAAATTAGAAATAAATGACAGAATAAAAAACAGAAACTTCTCCAATACCTGGAGATTAAATAATACACTATTATATGATGAATGGATAAAGAAGACATCAGGAGGGAAATAAAAAAATTCTTAGAAGTAAACGAGAACAAAGACACATCATATCAAAATCTCTGGGACACTATGAAAGCAGTACTTAGAGGAAGATTTATTTCATGGGGAGCATTCAAAAAAAGAAGTAGAAATCAACAAATAAATGACTTAACACTACAGCTCAAAGTGCTAGAAAAAGAAGAGCAGACCAATACCAAAAGTAGTAGAAGACAGGAAATAGTTAAAATCAGAGCCGAAATCAACGAAATCGAAACAAAAGAAACAATTGGAAAAATTAACAAAATAAATAGTTGGTTCTTTGAAAAAATAAATAAAATTGATAAACCCTTAGCCACACTAACAAAGAGAAAGAGGGAGAAAACTCCAATTACTAAAATTCGGAATGAACAAGGAAACATCACAACAGACACGAGTGAAATACAAAACATAATTAGAAGCTATTTCGAAAATCTATACTCCAACAAAATAGAAAACCTCGAAGACATCAACAAATTTCTAGAGACATATGAATTACCTAAACTGAACGAGGAGGACATACACAACTTAAATAAACCAATTTCAAGCAATGAAATAGAAGAGGTCATCAAAAGCCTACCAACAAAGAAAAGTCCAGGACCAGATGGGTTCTCAGCCGAGTTCTACAAAACCTTTAAAGAAGAGCTCATTCCAATACTTCTCAAACTATTCCATGAAATAGAAGAGGAGGGAACCCTCCCAAACTCGTTCTATGAAGCCAATATCACCCTGATACCTAAACCAGACAGAGACACATCAAGGAAAGAAAATTTCAGACCAATATCCTTAATGAACATCGACGCAAAAATTCTCAACAAAATTTTAGCAAATCGCATACAAATATATATTAAAAAGATAGTGCACCACGATCAAGTGGGTTTTATCCCAGGGATGCAAGGTTGGTTCAACATTCGGAAATCAATAAATGTCATTCACCATATCAACAGACTTAAAGTTAAGAATCACATGATTATTTCAATAGATGCAGAAAAAGCATTCGATAAAATACAGCATCCCTTCATGCTCAAAACACTAGAAAAAATTGGGGTAGTGGGAACATTCCTTAACATTATAAAGGCCATCTACGCTAAGCCCATGGCTAATATCATTCTAAATGGTGAAAAACTGAAAGCGTTCCCCCTAAAAACTGGAACAAGGCAGGGATGCCCTCTTTCACCGCTTCTATTCAACATCGTCCTTGAGACTCTAGCCAGAGCAATCAGACAAACCAAAGAAATTAAAGGGATACGAATAGGAAAAGAAGAACTCAAACTATCCCTGCTCGCTGATGACATGATTATATATTTAGAGGAACCTGGAAATTCCACCAGAAAACTTTTAGAACTCATAAGTGAATTCAGTAAAGTAGCAGGTTACAAGATCAATGCTCATAAATCCAATGCATTTTTATACATAAGTGATGAATCTTCAGAAAGAGAAATTAGGAAAACTACCCCTTTCACAATAGCATCAAAAAAAATAAAATACTTGGGAATCAATCTCACAAAAGAGGTGAAAGACCTCTACAATGAGAACTACAGAACACTAAAGAAAGAAATCAAGAAAACCTTAGAAGATGGAAAGATCTCCCATGTTCTTGGATAGGCAGAATTAATATTGTCAAAATGGCTATACTACCTAAAGTGCTATACAGATTCAATGCAATTCCAATTAAAATCCCAATGATGTACCTTGCAGAAATAGAGCAAGCAATTATGATATTCATCTGGAAGAATAAAAAACCTAGAATAGCTAAAGCAATCCTCAGTAGCATGAGCGAAGCAGGGGGTATTGCAATACCAGATCTTCAACTCTACTACAAAGCAATAGTAACAAAAACGGCATGGTATTGGTACCAAAATAGACAGGTAGATCAATGGTACAGAATAGAGGACATGGACACAAACGCAACTAAATACAATTTTCTCATACTAAACAAAGGTTCCAAAAATATGCAATGGAGAAAGATAGCCTTTTCAACAAATGGTGCTGGGAAAACTGGAAAATCATATGCAATAGAATGAAATTAAACCCCTATCTCTCACCCTACACAAAATTCAACTCAGAATGGATCAAGGACCTCAGAATAAGACCAGAGACCCTGCATCTTATAGAAGAAAAAGTAGGTCCAAATCTTCAACTTGTTGGCTTAGGATCAGACTTCCTTAACAGGACTCCCATAGCACAAGAAATAAAAGCAAGAATCAACAACTGGGATAGATTCAAACTTAAAAGCTTTCTCTCAGCAAAGGAAACTATCAGAAATGTGAAGAGAGAGCCTACAGAGTGGGAGAATATCTTTGCCAACCATACCTTCAGATAGAGCGCTAATTTCCAGAATCTATAAAGAATCTCAAAAAACTCTACACGAAGAATACAAATAATCCAATCAACAAAAGAGCTAAGGAAATGAATAGACACTTCACAGAAGAAGATGTACAAGTAATCAACAGATATATGAAAAAATGTTCAACATCCCTAGTAATAAGGGAAATGCAAATCAAAACTACCCTAAGATTTCATCTCACCCCAATTAGAATGGCGATTATCAACAATACAAGCAACAATAGGTGTTGGCGAGGATGTGGTGAAAAAGGAACACTCATACATTGCTGGTGGGGTTGTAAATAGTGCAGCCACTCTGGAAAGCAGTGTGGAGATTCCTCAGAAATCTTGGAATGGAAACACCATTTGACCCAGCTACCCACTCCTTGGCCTATACCCAAAGGACTTAAAATCAGCATACTACAGAGATACAGCCACATCAATGTTCATTGCTGCTCAATTCACCATAGCCAGATTGTGGAACCAACCTAGATGCCCTTCAGTTGATGAATGGATAAAGAAACTGTGGCATATTTATACAATGAAATATTACTCCACAATGAAGAATGATAAAATTATGGCATTTGTAGGCAAATGGACAAAATTGGAGAATATCATGCTAAGTGAATAAGCCAATCTCAAAAAACTAAAGGACAAATGATCTCGCCGATAAGCGGATGAGGACATATAATGGGGGGTGGGAGGGGTTAGCATTAGGTTGAGGGTTAGGTTTAGTGTTAGGGATAAGGAGAGTGGTAAGAATGAAGGAAAGAAGGACTGTATAGAGGGAAAAGAGGTGTGGGAGGGGTGGGAGGGAAGGGAAAAAAAACATCATTGCCCTATGTAAAAAAAAAAGACACTTTAGCTGACCTTGCCTCTATTACATGTGTAATTTAAATCAACTTAATAAACTTGATCACATTTTTTTCTGTGCATTCTGTGTAGCCTTCATAGTTTCTGTATAAAGTATATACTCTTATGTACTGAAAGGTCTAACTCAACTAATTAAAGCCTGTTATCTCCATACCCTCAAAGGATGGAGTAGCCTCTATGTCCTGAAAGGCCTCTTTGACCTGTGCAGATTCTACACCTATGTATATCTGTGTCCCATATTAGTCATATTACCAGCCTATACACTATTAACTGAGTAATCCAAGTATTCTGCATATCTTTAATGGGCTAAAAAGACATTTACACCTGTGTAGACTGTATGAGTTGTGTAGCCTCTATGACTCAAATATTAATTATGACCAGACTATCTTTCATGACCTCTATAGGGTCTATGATCTGAGTAGCACTTATGACCTGTATAAATAAGATGGCTTGAATAGTATCTATGCCTGGGTAGTCTCTGTGATCTGAGGAGATTGAGTAGGCTGTGTCACCAGTATAAACTCTAGGACTTTTTAAAATCTCTATAGCCTCTGTAGTTTCTATGCCCTGAGAACCCTCTGGGGATTATGTAGCTTGTGTGACCTGAGTAGCCTCTATGATCTAGAAGGCCTCCTTAGCCTGAATAGCCCCATGATATGAGTAAGCTTTGTAACTGAGTACCCACAACTTCTATGGCATGCATAGCATACATGGCTTGTACAACTTCTATTTCTGGAATAGTCTGTCTGGTGTTAGTAGCCTCTATTTTCTGCATAACAGGTATGAACTGAATGTCTTCCATGATTTTCATATATTCTATGACTTAAGTAGTTTATCTGGCATGAGTGGGTCCTATGAATTATGTAGCATCTATGAACTGAGAAGAATCTTATGCTTGATCATCCTTTATGTGCTGAGTAGTTCCTATGAGTGTCACTTGCCACTGACCAGCGGGACAGAATGACATGTTTTCTTCAGAAGTTCAAGAAGCAGCTTCCCCTCTATTCAAATAACACCCTCAATATATAAGCAGTCTCATGCATAAGCAATTGTAATCAGATATGTCCATCCAATCCCATTAAAGGTCAAGTGATCACGAGTTCAAGCAAACACGTAAGGTATATCTGTCCACGCGCTAAGCAGCTGAACTAATTATCATACAGCCAATGGTAAATGCTTCCTATTTTTCTCAAGGTGCATTCATCAAGCCCTTTGGCTCTTTGCCAGTCACCATCTTTGGATGAATGTGGCATAACCCTGGGCCCCGAGTCTCGCTTGCCACATATCCCCCTTTCTGTTTATAAAAGAGACCATGCCTGTCTTAGGCTGTCCAGGACAGAGCCACATCCTTACCCATCATCAGACAATGAGACTCTAGCCCTCATTTCCTGTCTTAGGTTGGTATGAGTTCCCCATGAATCTTACCCATCTTTGACTACCAGTCCAGCATATTTAACGAGACATGGGGGAGTGAGCCAGCATCAATTGCGACAAGAACTTGGCAAATAATGGCTGTTTCTCTGTGCCTATGTACATGCAATTTGTATAAACACTATATGCAGAGAACAGACACAACACACAATAGACCTCCCCTGGACAAAAACCCCAAACCATTCTTGTCCCCATTGAACAGCAGACTGGAGAACTGTGGCCAATTGTAAAAATAGGAGGATATAGAATAGAAGAGTTGGTAAGGGGTACAGGATAGGGCCACATCTTTACTATCCCCCATAGTTCATGCAAGTCTCCTCCATTAGCTTGGTAAGAAATGACCAACACCATCAGTGGGAGAAGCCTCTTCATCTTCTTCCTGTTTTTGGGTCTCTGTTGAGGCCTTGACCAATCTCTCCGGGACCCAAATTGGTGATTGTGCGCTCTTTGGGAAAACACAAACAGACCCTCGGGTCCAGATTAATACCGGATCTGGGCCTTTCCATTGTCCTGATAGAATGTCCTTCCAGAGCACTTGAGGTAGATGTTTTTTATTAGGCTCTGAATGACGGTCAGCTGCCGATCGGCCCTCAGAATTGAGATTTTAAAAATTTAAGATGAACAAGGCAACAGATAATTTGTCTTTTGGGGATCTCTATGATGCCCCTATTCCCCTTTTTTGTTTATAAAGCATGTTTTTAAGTGTTAAATGGGCACACTCAAAAATGCTTTGTCCGGTAGGATTATAGGAAATTCCTGTGATATGTTGAATATCAAAGGTTGAAAGGGATACTTTTAATGCCTTAAGGATTAATTCTGCCAGAGATTCAGTAAACAAGGATAAGACCTTGTTAGGGGCATAATTCATGTGAACCCATAGAATAGGACCCTTTTCCCAAAACACTCCTGTGGGTAACTTATTTGTGACCAAGACAATGAATAATAAAGGCTTAGCTAGGTCAATACGATCAAGATGAACCTTTTTCATAGCTGTTTCAACAAGCTTGAGAGCTATTTGAGCCTTAGAGGTAAGCAACCGCTTAGAAAGGGGGTCAGAATCACCTTTAAGAATATCAAACAGGAGGCCCAAACTTGAAGTGGGTAAATGAAGGTAAGGTCTAATCTAATTAATATCACCCAACAGTTTTTGAAAATCATTTAAAGTTCTAAGTTTGTCCACCTGAATGGCAATTTTTATGGGTTTAACCATAGTTGCATTTATGATAGATCCCAGGAAGTTTTTGGTGTCCGTCATTTGTACTTTATCCATGGCAATATGTAAACCCTATCTTTCCAGTGACTTTAGTAAGATATTATAGCATTGCTATAAGACAGGTTTTCCTTATGAGATAGCAAAATATCATCCATATAATGATAGATTAAAAGTTGAGGGTTAATTTGTTGATACACACTGGGGTGGAACTTAATCTGATTACCTTGCCCTTCATATGAACCTTGGCCTGTCAGCATGTTTAGATTCCATTGAGGATTGCCCACAACTGCATTACATCATACAGTATCAGAACATAGCTCCTGGTTAGCTACCTTCCACATGAGATACTGTCCCCCAGATAAACATGCTTTTGCTAAATTACCCCAATCAGTCAGAGTAAGATTTTGACTTGCAGCATTCTCTAATAAATAAATGGTAAATGCAGCATGTACTCCATTTAATTGTTTTTCTAATTTTATATCTCATATTTGATGATATCTCTGATTGTTTTGATCTTCAAATACTGGGAATATTGGTAACACTGATCGAGATTCTACATCAACCCACTGTCTGGGAGCTGTCCCTGTGCTGCAGGTACATGCATCCCTACAACTTGGAAAAGATCAGTGACCTGGATTATATGCCAGAGGGTGTGGCATGATAGGGGTTAAATGCCACTGAGGGAATTTCTTTTCTAGCTCTGTCTCAGATACCTCCTTTTCTTCAGAGTCTGAACAGCTACTTTCTCCTTCAGAATCTCGACTTGATTGTTCTTCATTTACTGTTTCTAATATTTTTTCCCCTTCTCTTAATTTTTCTCAAAATTTTGGTTTTTTGTAAGTCAGACAGAAATGAACTAATGTCCATATCACCACAAAAACAACAAACACAAACCATACAAGAAAAGGTAACACAAATAACAGCTTACACATATTCGTTCACTATGGGACGTCCTCCGCTGTCTCTTGGGACAGCCTTTCATTACATTCCCTCACTAGGGGAATCTTCCATTACAACCTTAAGGTAACCATTTCCTCAAATGGGGAAACCGTCTCATTAATTATGCTAGCAAACTGTCTTTTACTTACCTGAGTGCTCACTGATTCCCTGGCCATGCCACCACTTGCTGCTTGCCAGCAGCGGGACAAGTGACAAGTGCTCTTCAGAAGTTCAAGAAGCAGCTTCCCCTTTATTCAAATAACACCCTCAATATATAAGCAGTTTCATGCATAAGCAATTATAATCAGATATGTCCATCCAATCCCATTAAAGGTCAAGCGATCACGAGCTCAAGCATACATGTAAGGTATATCTGTCCTTGCGCTAAGCAGCTGAACTAATTATCATACAGTCAATGGTAAATGCTTCCTATTTTTCTCAAGGCACATTCAGTAAGCCGTTTGGTTCTCTGCCAGTTGCCATCTTTGGATGCATGTGGCATAACCCTGGGCCCCGGATCTCGCCCGCCACATATGACAAGTATAACCACTATTATCTCATGCCTCTAAAACTTGTATGGAATGTGTATCATCTATGACCAGTATAACATCTAGGACCTATATTTCTTCCATGACCCACACAGCCTTTATGCCCTGGGAAGCTATCATTATCTATATCACCTTTGGATGGAATATCCTCTATGACTGGCATAGCATCTGTGACTCCTGGTGTTTCTATGGCACAAGTTTAGCAGAGTCCTCATTGCCTACATATTCTCCAAGATCTCCAATTCCACAATGGACAAAGTAACCTCTTTAACCTGGGTAACAACTATAAACTATGTGTCTTAAATGGCCTGCATAGACATTATTATGACCTGAGCAATATCTAGGACATATGTTTCTCTATGCCCTGTTAGCCTATTTGTTGTGTGTGGTCCCTATGGCCTTAGAGCCAGGGCCATAGCTTCTATGTCCTGAATAGCCTACATGTCCTTGACCTCTATGAACTACTTAACCATAGTGGCTGGGTAGCCTCTATGACCAGGGTAGCCTTCATAATCTTTGTAACATACATTACCTGCCTATCTGCAATGACCTGCATAGCCTCTATGATCTGTGTAGTCATTGTGGCTTTCATAGAATCTATGCCTGAGTAACCTGTAGGACATGAATAGTCCATATAGCCTGCTTTTCATCTATGGCCTTATTAGCCTCTATGTCCTGCACAGTCTCTATGAATCTCATAGCCTTTATGGTCTAAAAAGTTCAATTACTTCAGTATGCACTATGAATTTTCAGATTTTATGCTCAGAGTATTCTCTGGGAACTGTGTGGTCTCTATGACCTTAGTACTCTCTATGACCTGCATAGACTTTATATCCTGTGTCACCTCTTACAACCATGGAAGGTGCTATGTCCTCTGTTCCCTAGGTGGACTGAGTAGCCCAAATTACTTCTTAGCATCCATGACCTTAGTAGACTAAATGACCTTAGTATATTTTTTGACCTCAATAGCCTCTGTGATCCACAGAGCCTATGTTCTTGAGTAGCCCCTATGAGAAGTGTAGCCTTTATGACCTATGCAACCTTTATTATTTGAGTAGCCTAAATGACCTGCAAGTCTCTATGACTTTATTGGACTATATGAACTTATTGGCCTATATTACTTTAGCCTCTATTAACTGACTAGCCTATATTAACTATAAAAACTCTGTGTCAAAAAGCCTGTATGTCATCTGTAGCTCTATGGGATTAGTAGATGATATGATCTGTGTATCATCTTTGGCTTATATATTCTTTTTGATTATGAAGATTTTTATGTCCAGTATATCCTCTGTGGTCTCTGAAGCTTCACTTCAATAGTATCACTTCTATTGCCCATGTACCTTCTGTGACCTGAGTAGACTCTATAAATAGTGCAAACTCTATGACCTGCACAGAATCTATGGAATAAATAAATTCTATTCCCTGCACAGCCTCTATGACCTGTGTATTTCTTATAACCTGTGTAGCCTATTTGGCATCAGTATTCTCTATAAAAACAGTATCCACTACAACCTTTGAAGTCTATGGCCTGTATAGCCACCATGAACTGCATAGACTCTATGAACTATGTAACCTTTATGGCCTGAGTATTCTTCATGGCCTGCAGAGTCTCTATTAACTGCATAATCTCTATGGCCTGATTAGCCTCAAGTACCTATGTAGTCACTTTCACTCAAATAACCTTATGTACTAAGTACTCTGTATGGCTATAGTAGACTTCATAATCTTCATAACCTCTGTGACTTCTCATATCTCTGTGGCCAAAGTGGGTTCTATGGCCTTGAGTAGCCTAAATAGTTTGAGTACCATCTTTGGACTCTATAACCTTTAAGACCAGAGTTGGTTATATAAACTGTGTAGCCACTGTAACCTGCCTCTCTTCTATCAGCTAAGTAGCATCTATAACCTGTATAAGTTTTGTGACATAGTACCTTTTAACCAGCATACACTCAATTACCTGTGTAGTCATGATGGCCTGAGAAACCTAAATGTAGGATAATGGCCTTCAGAGTGTGAATGACCTTTTTATCCATATGATTTTTGTAGCCCCTCCAACCTACATAGACTCTATGTTCTTGTAACCTCTATGGCCCATGTATCCACTTTGACCTGAGCAGATTTTATGATTGGCACAACCTTTATGACCTAAGTAGCCTCTTTGACCAGTAAACTTTCTATGATCCCTGCAGACTTTGTGACCTAAAAAGACTCTAGGTCCTGAGTAGTCTTTATGGCCTATATGCCCTCTATGGCTTGGGTAGCTTCTATGACCTGCATAACCTCTTTGGCCTAAGTATCCTCCATGACCTATGAAACCTCTGTGACCTGATTAGCCCCTAAGACCTGTGTGTACATATGACCTAAATAATCTCTATTGTCTGCTTACACTCTATACCTGAGTAGTATCTTGAAACTGTGTAGTCTCCCTCAGTAACACAACCTCTCTGACCTGTGTAGACTCTATGACCTGCAACTTTATTATGCCCTGGATTTCCTTAATTACCAGTGTATTCTCTATGGTCTTAGTAACTTCTATGCCTGATCTGTGACTTATGTATTCTCCATGACATTTGTATCATTTATAAATTATGTAGCCTACATGTCTTGAATAATTCCTATCACTTGAGTAAAATTTATCACTTGAAAAACCTCTATTTTTCACTTAAACCTCTGATCATATAGCTTGAACTGAGTCAATCTGCAGGCAATATAACCTCTATTACTTAGAAGCATCTAACATCTGCATAAACTCTCTGGCCAATGTAGTATCTACAACCTGTATAGTATCCAGGACATGTGTATGACTCATGACATGCAGAGCCTCTATAGTGTACACAGCCACTAAAACCTGTGTTGCCTTTATACCTGATTAGCCTAAATGACCTGAGGTCATAGTTCCTTGATCTCAGAAATCACTATGACTGATGGTGCCCCTATAATCTGCACAACCTTTATTACTTGTGAAGCCTCTGTGTTCTGAGTGACACCTAAGATTTATGTAGTTTCTATAGCCTGAATAACCTAAATGACCCCTATGGCCTGCAAATTCTCTAAGTTTTCAATAGTGTCTAACACCAGATTAACCTGTATAACCTTCATATTCTCTATGACCTGAGTACATTCTATGATGTGTGCATTATTTATGCCCTGAATAGTGTCTATTTCTTTGTAAATTCTATAACTTTTATAGGTTCTTTGGACTAAAAAGTGTAAAGGAGCTTAGTAACTGATATGATTTGTATATTCTTTGTGTCCTGAGTTACTTCTGTGACATGAATATCCTTTATAAAGTAAATATTCTCTATGGCCAGCATCATCACTATGGCATGTGTAGCCTGTATGGCCTGAGTAGCCTCTGTGAACTGTATCAGCTCTATGACCTGGGTATCCTCTACAGCATGCATAGCCTCTATTGCCTGCATGTCTTTATATCCTGAGTAGCCTAGTGAACATTTATAGCCTCTATGGACTTAGTGCTCTAAATGACCTTAGTATGCCCTGTAATATGTATAGGCACTATGAACTGCATAACCTCTATGATTTGTGCAGTGTCTCTGGCCTGCATGTACTCTCTGACTTGTATCACTTCTATGGCCTGTATACCTGAAATGATCATAAAGCTTATATGACCTGTGCTGTTTCTGTAGACAGAATAGCTTCTATGACTTGAATAGCCTTAATGACCTGTGTATTTCCTATGGTCTACAAAATCTCTATGACCTCCATAACATTATAAGTTGAGAAACATAAATGACCTCAATATGCACTATAAACTTTGTAGCCTCCATGAATCGTGTAGCCTCCTTGACCTGCATAGGTCTTATATGCACAGTAGCCTACCTGGCCTGAGTAATGTCTAGGTTCTGTTAACCTCTGTGAATTGTATACCTCTTTGACCTGCATAGGCTCTATGATCTCTGTAGACTTTATGACTTTACTGCTTACTCTCTGACCTAAGTAGCTTCTACAACCCTCATAACTTCTGATTTATGCCTCTATCACCAATGTAACCACAATAGCATTCAGAGCTTCTATAATCTGTGAAGCCCACTGCACCTGCATTGTCTCTAAGACCTGAATTGTCATTATAATCTGAGAAGTTTTTGTAACCTGCAAAATTTCTGATCTGTATAATATTATCAGTAATATGTATGTTTTTCATGACCTACCATAGATCCCCTGTCCTGCATATCCTCTCGGGTATAAGTAGCCTAAATGAACTGAATAACCCACATTATCTGTGTAGTATCAATAATCTGAATGACCTCTATGGGTTGAGAAGTTCTTGTGAATTGTGTAAACTCTAGGACCTCAGCAGTCTCAAAAAATTGAGAAGGCTTTTATGGCCTGCATAATCTCTACAGTATGGGTAAACTCTATGACCCTATATCATTTATAACCCATGAAGCATCTATGACCTATGTAATCCTGACAACCTTTATGACCTCCATAGTCTTATGCCTTATGTAAAATATGGAATCAATAACCCCTAAGGACTTGGAAGTCTCTATGTCCAGAACAGCCATTGTGACCTGTGTGTCCTCCATGATCTGTGTAACCCCTACTACGAAGTAACCTATATGACTTGCATATTTTCTGTGTTCTGAAGCTTCTGGTCCTCCATATCTTGATGTCCTGAAAGTTTTTATTAACTGACTAACCTCTATGTCCAATGTAGTTTCTATAACCTGAGTATCCTCTATGCCCAGCATAACTTTTAGAACTTGCACAGCCCCTAAGAACTGTGTGAGTTTTATGACCTGAACAGCATAATAAATTTCAGAAAGGAAAGAACATTATCTCTATGTTGTGTGCATGGCTTGGCCCCAGGATATGAGTTGGATATTAAATAAACAAGCTCACAGCACTTCTCCCAGGCAGGATTTTATGCATCCATCTTCTCAACTAACATTATAGTATTGAAATCACCCTTCCTGTACAGTATTACAAGGATATGAATTGGTCACATGTTGGTAATCAGGAACCACAGCAAGGGTATTCACCTGTAATAACAGTAGGAGAAGCTAGCAAAACATAGGAAAGTTATCACTAACGAAGTAGGAGATCACCAGGATTACACTTGTCAGACATAAGGTGCCAGGTGTAATTCCAGGTAGGAAGGAGGAAAAAACATTCTGATGAAGAAGATCTGCTTTTCTTAGGGAATTAATGTGATCTTGTTCCAGAGAGAAATTATTATGTAAAGTATCCAGACCTGTGTCCCAGTAAAGTTTCCACAATTCTGAAGGCTATTCTCTACCACATTTAGAGCACTGCAAGTTCCCAAGGTTAGACAAATGACTGGATAGATTTGTCCCACCTGGGGAACCAATGACTGCACTAATGGAATTGCTTCTCTGGAACACTGGTAGTAGGGAAGCTAAAGGTTCCAACAGAGTTAGAGAACAATCAGGATGCAAATTTGCAAAATACTGGTAGCTTAGCATTCATCAACTTAGTTTTCAACAGGTACAACTTTAGGACACGGGGCTTACTCTTTCTTGGTCAGGCTGAGGAAGAGGTGGATTGGTTCTGGCTGGGATGTCATGTAATGAATGAAGGATAAGTGAGGTAGGCTGAAATCAATGTTTTAGCACATAATAAAGGAGACTAATGAAATTAAAATGCCAGTGGTAGATACCCTGAGACCATTACTGTTCAAACAATGGAGCATGAAATTGCCAGAAGGTGGAGAAAAGTTTATTATTGGAAGCACTTTCCTTGGCACCAGGTTGGAGTCAGTATTTTAGGCTCAGGCAGAGTGCTATACCCATTGTTGAGTATTTGAATGATAAATTTGGAGGTTTTTGGAGTCTCCATAGTGACCTGTTTGGCCTGTATTAGCCAAGTATCCTCTATGACCTGAGAAGCATCTATGACATGAAAGAAAGAAATTAAATGTATACAAATAGGTAAAGAAGAACTCAAACTATCACTATTTGCCAATGATATGGTTCTATATTTGGAAGATCCAAAAACTTCAACCAAAAAATCTTCTGGAACTAATAAATAAATTCAACAATGTAGCAGGATATAAAATCAATACCCATAATTTAAATGCATTCCTATACATCAGTAATGAATCCACTGAAAAGAAATAGCACTACACTGTTAATAATTGTCTCAAAAAATAAAATATTTGGGAATCATTCTGACAAAAGAGGTGAAAAATCTCTACAATGAAAACTACAGAACACCAAAAATAAAGAAATTGAAGATCTTAGAAAATGGAAAGACCTCACATGCTCCTAGATAGGCAGAATTTATTTGATCTTTCCATGTTAATCCCATAATTTTTGGAAGTTCTTTCATGGATTTTTACCATCTTCTCTGTGTGGTCAACTTTATTTTCAACATTAAATATTTTGTCTTCATTGTCTGAAGTTCTATCTTCCAAATGGTCTAGACTGTGGGTGATATTTTCCATTTAATGTATAATTGACTAATTTATAATTAATTTATAATTGATTGATTCCTTCATTTTGCAAGCATTTTTAAGTAATAATATTTCACAGATCCTGTATCCCCTTTATACAACTTCCTGAAGTGATAATGGTCAGTAAAATCATCACTGGACACCCGACCAGAAGGCTACTCTGAAAAAGTCAAGGCAGAGAATTTTCATGGCCACGAGTCTCCTTTGATCTACCCTTCTATAGTCCACTCAACTTTGGCACTCCCCTACTTCACTAATCCCAAATAACCTGTCATTTGCTTATTTCAATAATGTTCTATAAAGGGAATCAACAGCAAGTTCTTTGAGTAGTGACAATGATACTTTACTAAGAGAAATGCTTTGAAAAGAAATTGAGTTCTGTTCACACAATATTTCAGCCTTCCTTAGCACTTTTAGGATATTTAGCTAATTTTAGATTTTTTTTTACTTCCCATACTTCCTTTTAGATGCAGAACCTTTGACAGAAGTAAAGAAAAGACACGATTACAACAGGACAAGCTTTGTAATGCCCAGGAGGTATAAACAGGCAGGGTGATGAAACCCTTTAGTTTGCCCAGGGATCAAGAAAACATTCACTGCTAACTGAGACAATCTAGGACAAACTAGACTGAGCTGGTTACCATATACTCACACACACAACCTCTAGAGGTATTGTCTAAACAGTCTTTCTTTCTTCCACATATCCTTTTTGGTGGTATATGAATACCTAAATACCAGCAGAAATTTCTAATAGAACAGCTTCACAGTAAAGCAAAAGTCCATGAGACCAAGGAGACAAGTCCAAAGCATAAATCCTATTCTTAAACATTTTCTTTAATGAAAAATATTAAAAGGAAGAAAGGTATGTATGAAACAAGTTTCAGCTCTGTTCTCCACCTTAACTACTGCACTTGGAGACAAAAACATGGAAGTTCATTTCTCTGATGTAAGATATTTTATTTTCCTTACAAATCATACAGTAAAAATCAGTATCATTTTACTCAAGACTCAGAGAAGGGTCAAAGGCTTTTAACCCTCTAATAAGTTTTAAAATATTGGAACAACCTAATCTAATTATTTAATTATCAAATTAAAATGTCACCTCTAATTATCAAAATCTGAAGTGAAATCAATGATGCTTACACTTGCATCTATGTAGTCACACATAACTTGCTGGTAGATTACATAGCTTCAACATGTTAGCATGAGACACATGTGGAAGACACAGACAACAAAACATTTGTTGTTGCTACTGTGTACAGAGACTCTGAGTGTAGGGCCCTTCCTTCAGCAGTCATCATCACCACATCTTATCTGAGGATCACAAGAAAGATGGTCTGTATCACCAGTACTTTCTCTGTCTGCTAAAACAGGGTCTTGATTTGGACAAACAACATCTAGAAGAGTTGTCACCAAAAATAGGTTTTACTTTTAAGGTTAATGTGTCAGGCAAGGAAAACAAGCAAGAAGGAGTGCTTCTCACTCCCAGTTCCTAATCAAGAAACATATCAGGAATTTTCTATAAATTTGTGATCCTCCTGCCTCAGTCCCCTGACTGACTGGGATTACTGATATATGCCACCATGCCTCACTCAGAAAATAGCTTTAAAACCTGCATAAGTTACAACTCATCTCACAGTATTTATTTCAGTACTACTTCATCCATTTATTTCTACATAACCTTATGAAGAATATGGACTCTTGTTCATAAAAGGATTAAGGCAATAATTCTTACACCTATTGATGCTGAGGGTAATCAAATATACATAATGAAACTTTGCTTTCTTAGAGTTGCTTGAACTAACAAGAAATTATTTCCACCATTGGCCCTAACTTTATTATAAACACTCAAAAAAGTATTAATAGAGTCATTCCCTCCACTGATCCCCAGGGGATACATTCCAAAGCCTTCAATGGATATCAGAAAACATGAACACTACCAAACCCCCCACAGTGATTTTTCCTAGTTAGCCTCAGAGTACTGGAGTTAAATCATCCTTCAAGTTTTATGTCCTGTTACCTCCTTTTTATCACTATCCATATGCTTTTGGGCCATTATTAAGTAAAATAGGCTTATTTGAACACCAACATGTGATATTGAAGCAATCTGATAACACAGAGGTAGCATATACAGTATGGAGACACAGAAGAAAACATGATTCAGGTCCTTAGAGAGATGGACGATTTCATCGTGAGAGGCTGTCATGTGCCCAAGGCCACAAGCTGTGATGTGTCTTAGGATTTGAACCCAGGCAGTCTGATGTCCAAGTTCACATTCTAAGCTACCATTTTGATCATTGCCTCTTTTCAATATTTACTTATTATATATTTCTAAAGAGGTTAAATAGAATAGTAAGATAAAAAAATTGTGATAAATCAGGGACATTTTCCATGAACAATTCAGAAATAGTATATTTATTTTAAATTTAATCACAAGATGTTCTTCAAAAATTCATGACTGTCACAATTCTTGGTTTCTGCATAAGATCAAGATATGATTTAAAGTGTTTTCAGGGCATGCAAAATTTATTCAAATTCATAAAGAGTAAGGCCATGGATGTTGTCAAAAGACCATGCACTATATATTACTTCTATATTAAATGTTGAGAAGGAACAAATCATTGAAACAAAATTTCATGATTTCTGGAGATAGAGAAGAGTTATAAAAGGGAATGGCTACAAATGGGTACAGGGTTTTCTTTCAGAGTAAGGAAAAAAATTTTATATACATTGATGTAGGTGCACAACACTGTGGATAAGCTAATTCCCTAGAATTGGAACTGGACACTTCATAAAGGAATTTCATGGTGGATAGATTAAACTCAATACAGCTTTTATAAAAAAAAAGAGTACATGAGATGAACTGCTCTGAGGCATGTATAGCCCACTCACTAGATCACATGCCCTAAAGAGTGATGCCTTTTTATTGCTTTTTTATCTGCAGAGACTAGCATAGGTGTGAGACTTACAGACTGAATAAAGACTGGATACTGGGGAAGGTCTTTGAAGCAAACACTCAAGTCATTAGAACTAGCTAGGCTTTGGTCAGCTCTGATTACTGAAAAGTATGAACCCACTTTAGACATGATTTCACAGGTATGAAATTTGGTAATTCACAAAAACTCCCATATCTGTCCCAGCTATTTGATAATTATACACAAATATAAAAGTTCTATGAACAGGGCAATTCACTATCTCTGAACTTAACAAAGGGAGAAAAGAAACTTCCTAGAACTTAGATGTCTGCCCTGGGACTGGGCTGAAAGTGGTATCACAACACCAGAGGCCAGGCACAAATTACATTTTGCCACATTGCCACCCTTGTGGGCAAGTGGAGATGAACTATGTTACAAACATTCAAAAAAATAACCAGAAGGTCCCATTCAAGGTCTGAGGCTTATCTCAAAATCCACCTCTAATATACTTTGGCTTTAAATCACCTGGTCATTTTCTTTCCCTATCCAGTTATCCACAGCATCTGTTTGATAAGGCTTCCTCTATTTTCCTTCATAGTATGCCATGAAGAATGATAGTGGTCATGCAGACAGCTAAGAAACATGACTCCACATCATTTGCATGGGTTGCATGTCTCCCACCCCTGCTTCCAGGTTCCATTCTCCTAAGGAACTGCCAGCTCCATCCAGTCCTTATCAGTGCCCCATCAAACAAAAAGATGTGTTCATGTTAGATAGTCATAAGACTGCTGTGCACTCACTTCACATGTAAAAAGTGGAATCACCAAAACAATAAGTTAGGATTTTCTAGAATCAGAAAATGACTGAGGAAAACTAACTGAGTCTCAAGGCCACTCTTCTCACTCTATCCCATTATTCTCTCCATAATTATTAAGCTCCCACATTCTTCTCTTCACTCTGAGACAGTGATGTGCCTCATCCACTTCCAAGGACTCTACCTCAGTGGGCACCCACCCTGTATATAAGCTGCCAAATGCATCAGCTGTTTCATTGAACTTTGAGTGGCCTATCTTTATCTCCTTACCATACTTGACCCTGCCCATGCCCAGATTATTTCTTTTTTCCAGTCTATAATATTCTAGAAGACCTGACCATGAAGAGTTCCAATGGCCTGGCAAGGGACACACAACACCTTGAGTTCCAACAAAAATCTTCTCTTTGGATCCTTTTCCAGGAATGAGAGAACAGCCTCTCCTCACCTTCTTTATGTATGAAAATAAATTTGGTGGTCAATATTTCTCCCCAAACTCCTGGGATAAGGAGAGATAAGACCAGATCACCATGATGAAGTCTTCTAATTGCCAATGCAGACTGAATCCCAGTGATACTTGACTCTTCCTTAGATGTGACAAGCATTCTGAAGCATTATCAGAACTTGTGCTTAATGGTCATGCCTAGGTATGGATCCAAATACATAAACTTGCAAAGTCTTCCCAAATCCATGTTACAACATATTCCTGGCCAGTATCAAACATATTTGCCTTTAAGGAAATTTGGAGCTTTAAAAGTTAAATTCATAGATTACATGAGCATAATAAGCTAGTTCTTAAAAGAGTGATGAGTGAGTGAACTAATGATGAAATGACCTGTATGTGATGCTGAAAATCCAAACATAAGGTGATAAAACACATTCATATTTTACTATGTAATTAACTGCACATGAGATGCAGAGTTGTGATGCCTCCCTAATTACCCAGCCAATATTAGAATGGCTTGAGTCTCTGAAGTACATTGTCACTGTGGAAGAAGGGCAGGGGAGGGTGAATGGGGCAAAGTTTCTAACACTCTCCAGAGCTAGGCAGCACTAAGCAAAGGATGAAAATTCATTTTGCAAAAAAACCACATAATAATAAAGCTCTGAAACAGATAAGGAGCAGGTGTTAATAAATACTAATGTACATTTATGTGTCTAATTAGAGTATAATCAGCAGAAGCAGGCATGGAAATAAAAATATTACTACATGATGTTTATTTTAAAGTATGTTTTCCAACCTATGATTTTATTCAACAAATAAATACTTGCAGTTATATCTCCAAGAACTTAGGAGGGCAGCTACGACTGCCTTCATCTAAGGTATCTCATTATTTCAGCTTTGTTGAGGAGAGATATCTGACTTGCCCAAGTTCACAGAGTCACTATGTCAGGGCTGAGACCGAAGCTTTCAGTTCAGTGTATTTTACTCAACATCACCTTTCCAGAAACCATATGCTATCTCACATATTTATTTATTAATTCAAGAAATACTTATCTACTTGTCTGATAAATATTCACTGCTTACTATAGATGATCACAGTGGTTAAGTTGCTGGGTCATTTCTTTGCCTCCAGGGATTACAGTTAGTATAACTAACCCAGGAATGCAATGGATATAGACAGATAAAAAAGCCATAAAGAATAATTATTGTATAGTACTTAATACATGCACTTAAAGTGTCTCTTGCTTATGACTGTTGCCATTTCAAAACATTATATGGATATAAATTTAAGAGTTCAGAAACAAAGATATGATTCAACTAACAAATTCCAGGATTGGCAACTTCAGAATTTATTGTTCATTAAAACTCTACTCAAATTATAAGAGTTTAATTGGAGCATTTAGTTGTAATTAAGAGCTAATGACTTAAGATATATAATAGGCTAATATTTATTTTATAATGCCTTATTGTCACTAGATCTGTGCATGTAAAATGAAGTTGCATTTTAATTCAAATGAAAAATTTGTACACAGATTATTAAACTGTTGTCATTAAACACTACATTGTCAACTAAAATGGAATCAAGTCATTCTAAGAGCCCACCCTTCTATGACTATCCATTTTGAACAGAAACTCTTCCTTACCTGACACACACCTTCAGTAGCAGCACAGCATCAACTACCTGCAGACACCAAGAGAAGATACTGAAGACCTCAATCACTCCAACTGCATCAGTGAATGATACAGACTCAAACTTACTCTTCCACATACTGCCAGGCAGTGCCCATGACCTGGTCTAACACTGCCTGTGAGACAGAATTTATCATACCTCCTAATAATGTCTAATGAAATATGCAGTTCTTTTAATAACCTTGGTCACTGAGGCTTTCACTACACACAGTGGGATTCTGTGAAAAGCACAGGACAGTCAATTGAGTCAGCACGCTGCACAATATATGTTGAACCAATTGATAACACATTAGAAGAGATGCCAGAAATGGGGTTTAGAATGTATATAGTTGAACTGCCCTGTGATGTGAAGTATAGTATAAGGAGTGAAATCCAAGAAAAAATACAGGAAATGAAAGATCACTTCAATAAAAAATTAGAAATTGTGAAAAAATACCAAGTAGAAATTTGTGAAATGAAGAAATCAATAAACCAAATCACAAACTCAACAGAAAGCATCAACAACAGCCTAGACAACTTGGAAGACAGAACCTCCAACAAAGACAAAATTTATACTCTTGAAAACAAAGTCAATCACACAGAGAAGATGTAAGAAACCATGAACAGAACTTACAAGAAATATGGGATAATATAAAAGAGCAAATTTAAGATTTATCAGAATAGACAAAGAAGTGGAGATAAAAATCTAAGAAATGCACAATGTTTTCAATGACCTAATAGAAAATTTTCCAAATCTAAAGAATGTATGGAAAATCAAATACAACAGACTTACAGAACCACAAGTGCACAAAATTAACAGAACATAAGCAATGTGAGAATGAGTGACATACAGATTAGAGATAGAACTTAAAAGTTGTGAGAGAAAGAAATCACATTACATATAGGGGAAAACCAATTTGAATTTCAGCAGTATTTTTTTTTTGGGGTGCTGGGGATCAAACCCAGGGCCTTGTGCTTACAAGGCAAGCACTCTACCGACTGAGCTATATCCCCAGCCCTTCAGCAGTATTTTT